>NC_035440.2:59499502-59654177 GCF_002127325.2 Helianthus annuus
GTGTATATTTAAGTGAATCGCTCGAGAGCGGCACGGATTTACATTCTCCATATGCTTGCCAAGCGATCAATCCTCCTCCTTTTTAACTTTTTACCTTTGTAAATATCAAGAGGTCTTTTGGGGTGAAGGCTTGGGTTTAAAGGTGGGTGGTTGGTTAGTGGTTAGTAAAAAGGGCGAAAATCGTAACAAGTGTCGGTTTTCGTAAAATACCTTATTTTTGGTGACATTTATTTTTTTTGAAGTATTTCTCCAAACAAGCTTTTTGTAGCTTATGTTTGTTTTTGACTTCATTTTTTTTTTCATCACGTAAAGGGTATGTTTATGAAAAACCGAGTTTGTTACTAAAATAAAGGTGAAAAAATGAAAAAGGTTTTTGGTGGGTAAAAAAAAAAATTGTTTTGGGGGTAATGAAATGAAAGGTTTAGGCTCAAAGGGGTTTTCTAGGGGGATTTTTGGGTAGGTAAAAAAAAAATGAAAAATAATGGTTTTGAAAGAAAAATAGTTAGTCCTAATGCCTCCATCATTTACTTACTTGGGTTTAAGTTGGTAAGGACCGGGAATGTATCGTCGTGGCAAGTTCTAGATTTGTAAAGACCGAGCGGCTATTCACACAAGAAACGAAAAATGAGCATTTAATCTAAATATGTGTATTTTTATGCTCAATAAAGGCTCAAAACTCACTTTTTGTGGGAATGGGTTTTTAATGTGACCAAGCATATATAATCGAATTTTAGCTAGACTTGTTATACCGTTTCATAATTTTCTTATGTTAGTTCTTTTTATCACGACGCTATCGGTTGTAAGTTTGTAAAAATATAACCCTTTTATAACTTATTATTCCCAACTTAAACTAAGACAAGTAAATAAAATAAAAAAAATTAAAAAGTTTTTGAAAAAATTTGGGGTGTTTAGCGGTTCCAATAGAGTTTTGTGTAAGGCTTGTTTTAGGATTTTGCAAAATTCCAAGGTTTTAGCATCCCCCCCACACTTAAATTACACATTGTCCTCAATGTGTCCAAAAATAAAGTTTTTGGTTGATTAGAATATGTAAAAGTGTGTTTGAAAACAAAGATTTGTGTTACTGGCGCTCTGGACACGGCCCCGTGTTGACCGGGCACGGCCCCGTGGTCAAGTGCCAGTAACAAAAATTATAGAATTGAAACAGAAGCCTGGACACGGGGGCGTGTCCGCTGAACACGGCCCGTGTCCAGTTACCTGAACTGGGTGATTTCCTGCAGGGGGCTCAGCACGGGGCCGTGTTGGTTGGGCACGGCCCGTGTGGAGCCTTCTGTTATGGAGATTTTGTCGGTTTGTTCTGTTCTTCTGCATGGTTCCATTTTTTCTCGTTCCCTTTTTCATCCATTACCACCATGAGTCCATAAATCATAAAAACCATCATAACATTGCTAACCATAGAGGAATTACACAGCTAATTAAACTAAGGGAAACATAAGGTTATCATAAAGGTTCTACTTATTTAGGAAAATTTCGGGAATAGTTTCCCGATGTAGAAACATTCTTCAGCCCATGGCTCATCGGTTTTCACTCAAAGCCATTCTTCTATCTCCCTTGGGAGGTAGAAGGTAGCCTCATTTTCTTCGGTTTCTCGAGGAGGAGCGCTAACTGGGACTCCTTGCACTACTCTTGGTTGAGGCACTTGGTGCAAGGCGTGCCATTCTGCTGGGATGATAACCTCGGGTACTACATTCCACGCCCTGTGTGTTATCACCGGAACCAAAGGCGGGGAAGCAAGAAGGTTTAACCTTTGGTGCAGAAGGTTCACTTCTTGCAAGCAGCCCTCCAAGCTTATCGTCAGATGATTAACGCGGTCCACCAAAGCTTCTTCTACACTTGTTATTTCATCTACGGCTTCCCTTAAAGCGTAAACGTAGTTTACCAGGGAATCCTCTGCGGCGGATGATCTCCTTCCATTTCGGTTATTCCTTGAAGACGCTCCGCTGTTTCGGCTGGCCATTTTCTGCGAAATAAGCCGAGGATAACTGAATTTTTGCTAAACAGTACCTTGAACACGGCCCCGTGCTCAGTGAGCACGGCCCCGTGTTCAACTGTCTGCAGGAATTTTTGTCTAATGGTTCTAGTTTTTTTTTTTTTTTAAATTATTTCCATATACTTACGTTGTGTTATAAGCTCAGATAATTTAAAAAAAAAACAAAGTTATAGAACTAACTTTAGACAAGAACCCATAGCTAAAACTCCTACAAACTTTGCATAGAAGGTTGGAATCATGGGTTTCCAAGCTTCCATGGAGGTAGGGTTTGAAAAATCTTTGGAAGAAGAGGAAATGAACAAAAGTGGAAAAGACAAGATGGTCCTTAGGAACCTTCTTTTGGTACTTACCTAGGATGGTATATGTGAAGATTCCAGGGATCTCTGCTTGGTGGAGTGGTCAAAAATGAGCAGGATTCAGGCTGCATTTAAAGAAAACGACAGCACACTGAACACGGCCCCGTGTCCGCCGGACACGGCCCCGTGTGCAGAGAAAATCCTGACACATTTTGTCCGTATTCTGACAGAATCAGCAGAAAATCTTCTGAGCGAACACGGGGTCGTGGTGACCGGACACGGCCCCGTGTCGGAGGGCTGTTTTATGGAGTTTTGTCTTTATTAAGGAGCTAATTCTTATCGGGTGGTTCCTGACTTGTTGGAACAACCCCAAAATGCCTAAGATACCTTAATTGTCCTATACTAAGGCGAGAACGCAAGAGGTTGTCGGTGAGGGTAATTCCTATTTTCATTCTAGGTGGACAAGTCCAACCCTTTCCCGGGCTCTCGTTAAAGAAGGTGTATGCCGAATCGCTCAGGTCTATGTATGCACCGAACGAGGTCGATGGGGAGTCCTTCATGGCACAATCGGCACAGGGACGACTATTGTCCACGTCTTGTTTAGGAAGAAAGGTATTTTTGGGAGCAACGAGGTTGTCAGAATGCGGTTCCAACATTTCCTCATGGTCATCATCTTGGGATGGATCTAAGAAATCCTTCCTAAGTTCTTTTGACCAATTTAGAAGTAGTTCTTCTAGTTGAAATAGCTCGTCAAGGAGCATATCTCCTAGAATATCTGGTTGGGCGCATTCGAGGGAGAAATAGTGTTTATTTTTACTTTCGCCCCTCTTAAGGTTACAAGGAATTGGTGGGTCTATATAGTGTGGCCTATAAGTGAGGAAGAAACATTTTAATTCCTCGTGTTCGCCTCCACATATTTGACACCACAAACCATAAGAGTGCCGAAAGTAAAAGGAATCACTATTACTCATGTTTGTATCAGAAGTTACCAACCGCCGGGATCAAACGGTTCTGTTTTCAGCAACTGAATCTTGGGCACGGGGGCGTGTTGAGTGGACACGGCCCCGTGTTCAGCCTACTGTCTGATATAAAACAGGATTGCCAGTTCCAATGATTGGGCACGGGGCGTGTTCAGCGGGCACGGCCCCGTGCTGAGCTCTGCAGAAGCTGAAAAATCTAAAAAAAATCCTAAGAAAAATTAAAAAAATAAAAAGATGATTAGGCCGTTGATTCCTAACTTTCTTAAAATCCTTGTGTCCCCGGCAACGGCGCCAAAAACTTGATGCGTGTGTAGTGTAATATATTTTTAGATGTTTATTTAAGCCCTTTTTACACTTTTAGCCAAGTTTTAAATTTATAAAACACGATATTCACTAACACTAAACACACATATGGGCAAGTGCACCCATCGTGGACGTAGTATAGTGTTGGTAAGATACCGAGGTCGTCCAAGGACACAAGAGCTTTTAATACCGGTTTATCCTCAACGTCTAATCAAATCAAAAAGTTAGAAAAATGTTTTAAACTAAGAAAGATAAAAACTAACTAAATGCTGAAAAAGAAAATAAAATAAAAACAGATAGACAAGATGAATCACTTGGATCCGACTCGTGTATTAGTATAACCTTTGATTATTTTCGCACTTTTGCACTTGTTTAAGAGATTATCTTAGTTATTGTAGTAGGCCCCTCTTTTGAAGGCGACGTTACCCTCAACCCAGTAGTTTGAGTCAGCAAGGATACAATCCTAAAGGGTCGGATTATTGAAAGATAATGAATTAAGTTATTAATGCAAATTATGGTAGGCCCCGCTTTTGGCGGTGACGTTACCCTCGGCTAAGTAGTCTGAGTCAGCAGGGATACAGTCCTAAATAGCCGGGTTATAGTATTAATAGTAGTTAGCTTATGAGGGGGTCAAAGAGTTTGGATCCCCGCCATCCAATACCTATGGGCATTGAAGGAGATCCTACTAAATTTGACCCAGGTCCCAAGCAGGACCTCTAAACGCTGAACAAGGGCAAGACCCTTACCAAACCGTTCCCTTAACCCCCGACCAGGTAGCCAACATACCTCCATATAGACCGTGGAGATATGAATGGTGAAAATCTTTTATTTTATATAGACAGTAAAATAACGCCAAGACACCACGGACAAACGATAAGGAAAGATCACCTTCAACATAAGTAACTAGTTATTAAAGTCATTAATACAAAACCAAATAAAAAGTGCAAAAGATTAAAAATAAAAAGTATTATACTAAACACTTGTCTTCACCAAGTGATGTAAGAGACTTAGGCAAACATGGCCTTGATTGTCAAGAACTCTTACGATCAATCTTGGATCCCGAGACGACTCACACACTCTACGATGGACAATGGATGATGGTGGTGGATGATGGTGTTATGGTGGTGGTGGGAGGTGGATGAAGTGTGAGAGAGGTGGTGTGCCAAGGGATGAGAGAGAATGAAACCAAGCTCCTCTATTTATAGGCTGAACAGAACGCTGGACACGGCCCCGTGTCCGCTGGACACGGCCCCGTGCCCGTCTGACATTCTCTCTCTTCATTAATTGTAATTGCGAATTACAATTAATGCGCCTGCTGTACTTTCAACACGCCCCCGTGCCCGCTGGGCACGGCCCCGTGGTGAGCAATGGAAGCTTCTACTGGTTTGTCTTTTCTGCTGCTTCCTGGGCACGCCCCCGTGTTCGATGGACACGGGGCGTGTTCAGACTCTGTTCTCTTCTCTTTGTCTTGGGAGGTGCCGTTGAGGGTCCGGGCAGTTTACTTTTGTTCCTTTTCTTGTATTTATGGTAGAATTAGTGGTCTTTTTGCTTCTTTTGTGATTTTGAGCTCATTTCATCCTGAAAATACAAAAGGAAGACAAAAACACTCTTTTTCCAACATTAGTACTTAAAAAGGGTTAGTTTTATGCCTTAATTGATGTGTTTTATATGTTGCATTTTACACACATCAAATACCCCCACACTTGAACTTTTGCTTGTCCTCAAGCAAAACTCTTTTAATGTGGCTTACACTCCCAAATGGAATAGGTAGAAGAGAAGTTTTTTTTTTTTTTTTTTTTTTTTTTTAACTTGTCCTAGAGTGTCGGGAATCCAAGGTTTGTATAGGTTCTATTTTTATTTTATTTACAATCTTATTCGTCATGGTTTATTTTGAACTTTTCATAAGATAAACTACTTATTTGGGCATAGCATGCCTTATTAAAATTCCATTTATATACAAGTTCACATACCTCACGGGAGATCACTCAATCACTCGGCCGAAGGTGTATATTTAAGTGAATCGCTCGAGAGCGGCACGGATTTACATTCTCCATATGCTTGCCAAGCGATCAATCCTCCTCCTTTTTAACTTTTTACCTTTGTAAATATCAAGAGGTCTTTTGGGGTGAAGGCTTGGGTTTAAAGGTGGGTGGTTGGTTAGTGGTTAGTAAAAAGGGCGAAAATCGTAACAAGTGTCGGTTTTCGTAAAATACCTTATTTTTGGTGACATTTATTTTTTTTGAAGTATTTCTCCAAACAAGCTTTTTGTAGCTTATGTTTGTTTTTAACTTCATTTTTTTTTTTTCATCACGTAAAGGGTATGTTTATGAAAAACCGAGTTTGTTACTAAAATAAAGGTGAAAAAATGAAAAAGGTTTTTGGTGGGTAAAAAAAAAATTGTTTTGGGGGTAATGAAATGAAAGGTTTAGGCTCAAAGGGGTTTTCTAGGGGGATTTTTGGGTAGGTAAAAAAAAAAATGAAAAATAATGGTTTTGAAAGAAAAATAGTTAGTCCTAATGCCTCCATCATTTACTTACTTGGGTTTAAGTTGGTAAGGACCGGGAATGTATCGTCGTGGCAAGTTCTAGATTTGTAAAGACCGAGCGGCTATTCACACAAGAAACGAAAAATGAGCATTTAATCTAAATATGTGTATTTTTATGCTCAATAAAGGCTCAAAACTCACTTTTTGTGGGAATGGGTTTTTAATGTGACCAAGCATATATAATCGAATTTTAGCTAGACTTGTTATACCGTTTCATAATATTCTTATGTTAGTTCTTTTTATCACGACGCTATCGGTTGTAAGTTTGTAAAAATATAACCCTTTTATAACTTGTTATTCCCAACTTAAACTAAGACAAGTAAATAAAATAAAAAAAAATGAAAAAGTTTTTGAAAAAATTTGGGGTGTTTAGCGGTTCCAATAGAGTTTTGTGTAAGGCTTGTTTTAGGATTTTGCAAAATTCCAAGGTTTTAGCATCCCCCCCACACTTAAATTACACATTGTCCTCAATGTGTCCAAAAATAAAGTTTTTGGTTGATTAGAATATGTAAAAGTGTGTTTGAAAACAAAGATTTGTGTTACTGGCGCTCTGGACACGGCCCCGTGTTGACCGGGCACGGCCCCGTGGTCAAGTGCCAGTAACAAAAATTATAGAATTGAAACAGAAGCCTGGACACGGGGGCGTGTCCGCTGAACACGGCCCGTGTCCAGTTACCTGAACTGGGTGATTTCCTGCAGGGGGCTCAGCACGGGGCCGTGTTGGTTGGGCACGGCCCGTGTGGAGCCTTCTGTTATGGAGATTTTGTCGGTTTGTTCTGTTCTTCTGCATGGTTCCATTTTTTCTCGTTCCCTTTTTCATCCATTACCACCATGAGTCCATAAATCATAAAAACCATCATAACATTGCTAACCATAGAGGAATTACACAGCTAATTAAACTAAGGGAAACATAAGGTTATCATAAAGGTTCTACTTATTTAGGAAAATTTCGGGAATAGTTTCCCGATGTAGAAACATTCTTCAGCCCATGGCTCATCGGTTTTCACTCAAAGCCATTCTTCTATCTCCCTTGGGAGGTAGAAGGTAGCCTCATTTTCTTCGGTTTCTCGAGGAGGAGCGCTAACTGGGACTCCTTGCACTACTCTTGGTTGAGGCACTTGGTGCAAGGCGTGCCATTCTGCTGGGATGATAACCTCGGGTACTACATTCCACGCCCTGTGTGTTATCACCGGAACCAAAGGCGGGGAAGCAAGAAGGTTTAACCTTTGGTGCAGAAGGTTCACTTCTTGCAAGCAGCCCTCCAAGCTTATCGTCAGATGATTAACGCGGTCCACCAAAGCTTCTTCTACACTTGTTATTTCATCTACGGCTTCCCTTAAAGCGTAAACGTAGTTTACCAGGGAATCCTCTGCGGCGGATGATCTCCTTCCATTTCGGTTATTCCTTGAAGACGCTCCGCTGTTTCGGCTGGCCATTTTCTGCGAAATAAGCCGAGGATAACTGAATTTTTGCTAAACAGTACCTTGAACACGGCCCCGTGCTCAGTGAGCACGGCCCCGTGTTCAACTGTCTGCAGGAATTTTTGTCTAATGGTTCTAGTTTTTTTTTTTTTTTAAATTATTTCCATATACTTACGTTGTGTTATAAGCTCAGATAATTTAAAAAAAAAACAAAGTTATAGAACTAACTTTAGACAAGAACCCATAGCTAAAACTCCTACAAACTTTGCATAGAAGGTTGGAATCATGGGTTTCCAAGCTTCCATGGAGGTAGGGTTTGAAAAATCTTTGGAAGAAGAGGAAATGAACAAAAGTGGAAAAGACAAGATGGTCCTTAGGAACCTTCTTTTGGTACTTACCTAGGATGGTATATGTGAAGATTCCAGGGATCTCTGCTTGGTGGAGTGGTCAAAAATGAGCAGGATTCAGGCTGCATTTAAAGAAAACGACAGCACACTGAACACGGCCCCGTGTCCGCCGGACACGGCCCCGTGTGCAGAGAAAATCCTGACACATTTTGTCCGTATTCTGACAGAATCAGCAGAAAATCTTCTGAGCGAACACGGGGTCGTGGTGACCGGACACGGCCCCGTGTCGGAGGGCTGTTTTATGGAGTTTTGTCTTTATTAAGGAGCTAATTCTTATCGGGTGGTTCCTGACTTGTTGGAACAACCCCAAAATGCCTAAGATACCTTAATTGTCCTATACTAAGGCGAGAACGCAAGAGGTTGTCGGTGAGGGTAATTCCTATTTTCATTCTAGGTGGACAAGTCCAACCCTTTCCCGGGCTCTCGTTAAAGAAGGTGTATGCCGAATCGCTCAGGTCTATGTATGCACCGAACGAGGTCGATGGGGAGTCCTTCATGGCACAATCGGCACAGGGACGACTATCGTCCACGTCTTGTTTAGGAAGAAAGGTATTTTTGGGAGCAACGAGGTTGTCAGAATGCGGTTCCAACATTTCCTCATGGTCATCATCTTGGGATGGATCTAAGAAATCCTTCCTAAGTTCTTTTGACCAATTTAGAAGTAGTTCTTCTAGTTGAAATAGCTCGTCAAGGAGCATATCTCCTAGAATATCTGGTTGGGCGCATTCGAGGGAGAAATAGTGTTTATTTTTACTTTCGCCCCTCTTAAGGTTACAAGGAATTGGCGGGTCTATATAGTGTGGCCTATAAGTGAGGAAGAAACATTTTAATTCCTCGTGTTCGCCTCCACATATTTGACACCACAAACCATAAGAGTGCCGAAAGTAAAAGGAATCACTATTACTCATGTTTGTATCAGAAGTTACCAACCGCCGGGATCAAACGGTTCTGTTTTCAGCAACTGAATCTTGGGCACGGGGGCGTGTTGAGTGGACACGGCCCCGTGTTCAGCCTACTGTCTGATATAAAACAGGATTGCCAGTTCCAATGATTGGGCACGGGGCGTGTTCAGCGGGCACGGCCCCGTGCTGAGCTCTGCAGAAGCTGAAAAATCTAAAAAAAATCCTAAGAAAAATTAAAAAAATAAAAAGATGATTAGGCCGTTGATTCCTAACTTTCTTAAAATCCTTGTGTCCCCGGCAACGGCGCCAAAAACTTGATGCGTGTGTAGTGTAATATATTTTTAGATGTTTATTTAAGCCCTTTTTACACTTTTAGCCAAGTTTTAAATTTATAAAACACGATATTCACTAACACTAAACACACATATGGGCAAGTGCACCCATCGTGGACGTAGTATAGTGTTGGTAAGATACCGAGGTCGTCCAAGGACACAAGAGCTTTTAATACCGGTTTATCCTCAACGTCTAATCAAATCAAAAAGTTAGAAAAATGTTTTAAACTAAGAAAGATAAAAACTAACTAAATGCTGAAAAAGAAAATAAAATAAAAACAGATAGACAAGATGAATCACTTGGATCCGACTCGTGTATTAGTATAACCTTTGATTATTTTCGCACTTTTGCACTTGTTTAAGAGATTATCTTAGTTATTGTAGTAGGCCCCTCTTTTGAAGGCGACGTTACCCTCAACCCAGTAGTTTGAGTCAGCAAGGATACAATCCTAAAGGGTCGGATTATTGAAAGATAATGAATTAAGTTATTAATGCAAATTATGGTAGGCCCCGCTTTTGGCGGTGACGTTACCCTCGGCTAAGTAGTCTGAGTCAGCAGGGATACAGTCCTAAATAGCCGGGTTATAGTATTAATAGTAGTTAGCTTATGAGGGGGTCAAAGAGTTTGGATCCCCGCCATCCAATACCTATGGGCATTGAAGGAGATCCTACTAAATTTGACCCAGGTCCCAAGCAGGACCTCTAAACGCTGAACAAGGGCAAGACCCTTACCAAACCGTTCCCTTAACCCCCGACCAGGTAGCCAACATACCTCCATATAGACCGTGGAGATATGAATGGTGAAAATCTTTTATTTTATATAGACAGTAAAATAACGCCAAGACACCACGGACAAACGATAAGGAAAGATCACCTTCAACATAAGTAACTAGTTATTAAAGTCATTAATACAAAACCAAATAAAAAGTGCAAAAGATTAAAAATAAAAAGTATTATACTAAACACTTGTCTTCACCAAGTGATGTAAGAGACTTAGGCAAACATGGCCTTGATTGTCAAGAACTCTTACGATCAATCTTGGATCCCGAGACGACTCACACACTCTACGATGGACAATGGATGATGGTGGTGGATGATGGTGTTATGGTGGTGGTGGGAGGTGGATGAAGTGTGAGAGAGGTGGTGTGCCAAGGGATGAGAGAGAATGAAACCAAGCTCCTCTATTTATAGGCTGAACAGAACGCTGGACACGGCCCCGTGTCCGCTGGACACGGCCCCGTGCCCGTCTGACATTCTCTCTCTTCATTAATTGTAATTGCGAATTACAATTAATGCGCCTGCTGTACTTTCAACACGCCCCCGTGCCCGCTGGGCACGGCCCCGTGGTGAGCAATGGAAGCTTCTACTGGTTTGTCTTTTCTGCTGCTTCCTGGGCACGCCCCCGTATTCGATGGACACGGGGCGTGTTCAGACTCTGTTCTCTTCTCTTTGTCTTGGGAGGTGCCGTTGAGGGTCCGGGCAGTTTACTTTTGTTCCTTTTCTTGTATTTATGGTAGAATTAGTGGTCTTTTTGCTTCTTTTGTGATTTTGAGCTCATTTCATCCTGAAAATACAAAAGGAAGACAAAAACACTCTTTTTCCAACATTAGTACTTAAAAAGGGTTAGTTTTATGCCTTAATTGATGTGTTTTATATGTTGCATTTTACACACATCAGGTGGACACGGGGCCGTGCCCGTGCTTCTGTGCAGGCTATAAATAAGGGTGCTTGGCTCAATTGCAAACCATCCCTTGGCACACCACCTCTCTCACACTTCACCCACACTCCACCACCACCACAACACCATCATCCACCACCATCATCCATCATCTATCATAGAGTGTGTGAGTAGTCTCGGGATCCAAGATTGATCGTAAGAGTTCTTGACAATCAAAGTCCATGTTTGCCTAAGTCTCTTACATCACTTGGTGAAGACAAGTGTCTAGTGTAATACTTTTTATTTTTAATCTTTTCGCACTTTTTATTTGGTTATGTATTAATGACTTTAATAACTAGTTTCTTATGTTGAAGGTGAATCTTCCTTATCATTTGTCCATGGTGTCTTGGCATTATTTTACTGTCTATATAAAATAAAAGATTTTCACCATTCATATCTCCACGGTCTATATGGAGATATGTTGGCTACCTGGTCGGGGGTTAAGGGAATGGTTTGGTAAGAGTCTTGCCTTGTTCAGTGTATAGATCCTGCAAGGATCTGGGTCAAATTTAGTAGGACCACCTTCAATACCGACTGGTATTGGATGGCGGCGGTCCAAACTCTTTGATCCCCTCATATGTAAGCTACTATTAAAACTTTAACCCGGCTACTTAGGACTGTATCCCTGCTGACTCAGACTACTTAGCCGAGGGTAACGTCACCTTCAAAAGAGGGGCCTACCACATTACGCATTAATAACTTAATTAATTATCTTTCAATAATCCAACCCTTTAGGATTGTATCCTTGCTGACTCAAACTACTGAGTTGAGGGTAACGTCACCTTCAAAAGAGGGGCCTACTACAATAACTAAGATAATCTCTTAAAAGGTGCAAAAGTGCGGAAATAATCAAATGTTACACTAAACACGAGTCGGATCCAAGTGATTCATATTGTCTATCTGTTTTTATTTTATTTTATTTTTCAACATTTTAGTTAGTTTTATTTTTCTAGTTTAAAAACCTTTTTCTTACTTTTGATTTGATTAGACGTTGAGGATAAACTGGTATTAAAAGCTCTTGTGTCCTTGGACGACCTCGGTATCTTACCAACACTATACTACACTCACGATGGGTGCACTGCCCATATGTGTGTTTAGTGTTAGTAAATATCGTGTTTTATAAATTTAAAACTTGGCTAAAAAGTGTTAAAGGGCTTAAAATATACATTAAAAACTATATGACACTTCACACGCATCAGTCCCTGGTCCTTCAAAACTTAATTTAACTTGTTTTTATTGCACTTTTAACCCCCAAACTTGACTTTTAAGGACTCTAAGTCATAAAAAAACTCTGTTAAGCTCCCTATTAGATATACGATCACCCGAAAAGTCCTGAATTTCAACGTTGATGCTTTTAACCCCTTATTTACGAATGTTAACGTATTTTCCTCATACGACATCGAAACCTTGTAAAATTTTTATCACATATTCTCAGGAGCATAATTAATCGTTACAAAGCTTCGGGTTCGTTAAAAGGTCACTCAAAGGTATAATTTAAACATGTTGACACATTTAACCCTTGCGGCTTGTAAACTTTCACTTTCTTCCACAAACGGTTTCATACGATTCATGATTCATTCGTTTAAGGGTATAAACATCGAGTAGGGTTGTTGAAAGGCAAAATTACCAAATGTTGAGACTTCGAATCTTTCTACACACATACTTTCCTTGTTTGTCAACTTTAGTCCCTCGTAATCAATTTGTTACTCGTTTAAAGTCCATGACATCGGATGATGCAACCTTCCGAGACTACTACACTGCGCGGGCGCGCACTGGGATGACGAAGGAAGTGTAGAGTAATGTGTAGATATGTTGTTCTATACATGTACGACTTACCCAACACATGTTACGAGCTTGTGCAAGCCCGCAGGGCGCATGCGGAAGGGCATCATCTTATAATAATGTAAGTGGAACTGTCACTTTGACTTATGTGGCCAACTAGTGAGCGATATGCCTTGACACTGACAAAAACGGTCAGCTGACTGCCCAATACGCGGCTACCCAGCCCACTTGCATAAAGCTGATGGCCAGACTGACAACCCCAGCAGGCCACGTGGCGGCCGTTCCTTCATGCGATTGATACAGCAGGACACGTGGCGACACCTCCACTGTGCGCCTGACACTTCTGCAGCCTACGCTGCTGCTTGGCCTATGGAAAAGCTGCAAGTTGTCAGTCAGGCCCAAGACCCATCAACCGGCCCAATGGCATCTCTCCTTCACTCTTTGGCTATAAATACCAACTTCAAACCAGGTTTAAGGTAATGCTAATCTGCTCGCTCTCACTTACTACTTAAACATTTATCTTGCTTACAAAGCAAATACTTATTCTCACGTCGGAGGGTGGTAACAAGGAGCAACCCCCACCCCATTCTCCTTGTTGCGAGTCACGGTGTATTTCACTATGCAGGTGACAGATTAGAGACGTTCCAGCCATCCATCGAGGAAAGAAGGGATTAACCCTATCCAACGAGACTCAACCCGTGGACTAACCTTCTGGTTAACCATTGTTTCTTCATTGGCGCCCATCGCTACTTCTACTAGCACAATCATCTCTTCTTTTCAAAGATCGTGTCTGATCATCAAAACATCCCAACCGAGAGAGGGAACCCTTTTTCCCGGAAGTGGTCGGACAGGTGGGGAATACTTCCCTTACCCAATCTATAGGCCACGTCAGCCCATCCGCTCAAATGGGAAACATCTCGGCGAATCTGCCAGATATCCCCCATTTCACATACACCATACCAGAAGGGGTAAATCCCCACTCCTGGTTTTTAAACCAACAAGCTGCTTGTGTGTTGAGTGCCATCCACACACACAACAAGGAATTGATCTTGATTGTATGATAACCATGTCCCACGAGCTACCGTTTAAAAAAAACCGCAGCTCCTTCCTCAAGCCGTTCCTTGCAGCCACGCCGTCGCCGCTCTCTTTTGTTTTTGTTTATTGCCGCTGACTTCGGTCCGCCGCTTATTGGACTACGGTCCCAACTATTGCAGCCGACTTTGGTCCGCCGCTTATTGAACTACAGTTCCTTCCTATTGCTGATGACTTCGGTCGGCCGCTCGTTGGACTTTGGTACACCGTTGTGCCGCTTGCAGGACTACGGTCCGCCGCCACGCTGCTAGTTAGTTAGATTTCTACTTTGTAGCCCACTGCGCCACCGCATTGAACGCCTCTTGCTAGATTACGGGATCTGTCATTGAAGACTATGGATGGCAAAATCAAGCAATTTACGGATTTGTTGGCAAGAGTTTGGATTCTTGAATTGATCGAAGCGCTTATCATTTATCTTATTATTATAGTATGTATGTTTTTGTTTTCCCTGTCCAAGTTTCTGGTTTTCTTCCGCTCGGACTGCGGGAGCATATTAGATAGTAGAGTTTATTAGTTTAGTAAGAGCCCATGGGCCCATTAGATTGTTAGAGTTTTGTTATGTGACAACCCGAACTTTCAAGGTTAGTGACGTGTAATCTTGTGATATTAACTCCATTAAACTTAAACATTTGTTAACTCGGTTAAATAACGTGACATTTGTTTGGGCACGCATGTATGGGGCTACATAATTTCACCTTGCAACTTCACACCATTTAGACCCAAATAAATTAACTGAGCCCAGCTAGCTTTTTTATGTGTTTTGATCTATTCGGCCCAAAATGAAAGTTGTGTAACCTTTTATTGAATCGGCCCAGATGCATCTTAGCCCACTTGATTTAGTTGTTACCATTATATAGATACTTGCACGTAAACTTCTTGTAAGTTTTTAAATCACAAAAACAAACCCTACTTCCTCTCTCAAACTTGCGATCGGCAAGGAACCCCCCCCCCTTGTTGAGACCTTTCCGCTTGAAGTTCATTCTTGGAGTCTTGCGTAGCCTGGTTAGTATACCATCTTGTTTTTCTTATGTGTATTAATTTGTTTGCATAACTTGTTAGTGTGATCCTTATTTGTCTTATTCTTGTGGTCATCACATGGTGTGTATTGATTGATTGTTTGCAGTCCTTTGGATAAAGATTGTCACATAGTTGTCGGCCATGGGTTCATAAGGGCATGTGATTGGCATTAAACAAGTGATTTATGTATCTTTAGAATAGTTAGAA
Organism: Helianthus annuus; assembly: GCF_002127325.2. NCBI lineage: Eukaryota > Viridiplantae > Streptophyta > Magnoliopsida > Asterales > Asteraceae > Helianthus > Helianthus annuus. The sequence continues at coordinate 59,514,512 of NC_035440.2, forward strand.
TATGCTAAAAAGTGGTCCAATAGAATCAACTTGCAGCCACTACTAGAATTGGTCCAATAATAGTATGAAAACAACAATAGTGGTCGGCTATCTTTGCTAGTTTTGATAATGGTTGATTTGATAGTGATGATTATAATAAAAAAATATATATTGTGGATTAACTTTGTTAGAAACCGATTACATGTAGTGGGAACGAGTGCAACATGCTTATATGTGCGAATCATGATTATGTGTATTACTAAATACTATGGTCAACTTGTGTCAGAATATGTATAGGATATTAATGAGGGTGGTGCATGGTGTTAGCATGTGAAAGTTGAACAAAAGTCAGCATGTTAATTACAAATTTATGAAATCTTGCATGCAAAACATTAAGGCTGCCGCCATTATGTGACTTAGTCAATTGTATGATCATGCCATGTGAATTCTTGAAGTTGGTCCAATCACATGTAGTGTATCAACAGTGGAAGAGTTATCTAGATTTAAAAAAAAAAGAAAAAGACTACAAAACCATTACTAAATTTCGGTCCAATCATAACATGGGGCAATAGTCAATGTTGGCCATTATTTGTAAATTTTATAATAATAAGTTATCACAAGAATCAAAGGTATTTGTTGTCTGTATGTGTGCGAATAGGTGATGATAAACAATGGTCGAATGAATTGTCAAATCATTGGTTGGGTTGGTTATAAAGGGAGTGGGCTGTGCATGTGGGTAGCCGCACATCTGGTGTGGGCCGCCCCATTCTATTGGGCAACACAGTTAGTTAATGCTCACACATGTAATAGTAGATTTTAAATGGACATAAGTCACAAATTGTATGTGGGTCGAAGGGTTATAACAAATGAATTAATTGAAGCTGGGCCGGGATATATCTTAAGGACTATATTAAGTTATGTGATACTGTTCATGTAATTTTATGAAGTATGTGTGGTTATATGAAACGTGACCTATGTGCTACTTGAATACGTGATTAATAGTATGCGAATCTGATTAGATGTAATAATTATAATAGGACGCGATTGACCAAAAGTTATTTTAGCAAGTAGACTATCTGCCGAGCAAACCAAGGTGAGTTCACACAGCCAAGGCATGGGGTTCCCAGGGTGGGAATGGGTTTGGAATAATTACTGGTACTTACATAGCTTATGGAACTTAGCGATATGGTCCTCGGGTGAGGAAGGATTATTGATAAGATACGACTACACTAGTGGTACTTATAGAACTGATCTTCGCACACATGCCGGGGTTGGCCGCGATAATATGACTAATCTTCGCACACATGCCTAGGAAGGCCGCGAACTATACACTAAACTTCGCACACTAGGAAGGCCGCGAACTATACACTAAACTTCGCACACATGCCGGGTGGCCGCGATACAAATATACCTAGTCTAGAATACTTGGGAAACTTTCCCCTAATCTTCGCATACATGCCTAGAGGGCCGCGATACGAACTAATACGATACATGACTTAACGAACGAACACAAGGCTTACTTTACTATTACTATTACTGAATTGTTTACTGTGAACTCGCTCAACTAGTTGTTGACTCTCTGCTGCATGCCTTGCAGGACCTTAGGTACTTATGGAGCTTGCACAAGGAGGAGCAGGTCGTTGTGGGACATGGATCGAGGATGCCATGTTAAACGTTTAAACATTTGAACTTATAATTTACATTGGGTTTACATACTTATGCTTCCGCTACTTAAATTATGTTTTTATTGAACACCAGTTATATTGTGATGGGTTGTGTTGATTACTTTTAATATTTAAATGCTATGTTTAATATGATTGGTGGCTTGATCCTGGTCAGTCACGCCTCCAAGCGGTGGTACTCCGCATGTGGATTTTGGGGGTGTGACATGTTATAATTTTTATATATTGTAACGAATCCTTCAATAATAATTCATTCAGTTTCATCATTTAACACTATAAATCTTCATTAAATCTCTATACACATCATTAGCTCTTGAATCACGTTCGTAGTTATTTAAATGTGCATTAAATTAGTTTAGTCATTACATGTTTAAAACTTACTTTCTCGATGTTTTAGCCCGTGGAGAAATAAAGTTTAGCTTTGTTATGCTGCAAGTATAAATTTATAATGGTTACATATAAAATGAGGAAAAAACATTGGCTTAGAATACTAAGCAATATAGAATACAACTCAACGTGTCAAGCCTTTTGGTTTTCTTCTTTATCTTTTTTTTTCTTCCGAAGTGATGTTTGTCATGTTTACTTATGTTGGTTGGAGTCTTGTGTTAGTGTAAATTATTTTAATAAATAATTTATGATGCCCTTATTGATCATTTATTTAATAATCAGATCCATTTACCTTAATATCCCTATAAAATTAACTGTGCTTTATTTGATGGTCATAATGGCCCGTACTAGTTAATTAGGGTTTCCCCTTGGGTGAAGCATATAAATACATGTTATTGGGGAACCCTAAAGACACATTATAAAGTTTAAGGCTCCCCTCACTACAATCTGTGATCATCCCTCTCCATCCTAACTGCTCACCCTAAACGGGAACCGATCAAGATGGCTTCTTCTTCATCTCTAACCGCTACTGGATTGTCAGGTATATCAAGATCCCTAAAGTGTCTTCCATTAGATATCAAAAGAACTGGTTAACATATGGTATCAGAGCGATGTTGCTTAGTTCTTAAATTCCCTTATAATCTGGAATTGAAATCGGAAATAGATTGACAGTTTACTCCACCAATTTTTCATAAAACGATTCAACGGATTTTGACTGTAATTAAATACATTATGTATACAAAATCCCAGTTGTATGGTTTCGAAATTTAAGAATCAATTTAGAAGAAATCAAATCAATTAATAATTATATGTTTTCTCAAATTTCAATAATATAAGATACGAATAGGTATCATGAGTAGACATATTATATTATAGTATTATAAATATTCAATTAACTGAGGTTTCTTATCAGAATGATATTATAATGTCTAAATCGTTGAACTGATTGTAAGTTGAATTAACTGGCTTCAAAGGTTTTAGTTATTTTCGATAGAATGATAATCAAAATTAACTATTATGTTCACTTTTATTGTCAGTTATCGATATGAATGGTTCATATGGTATCACTTAATTTTGTGATAGATTAGATTTTGATTATGTTTTCTAAAGTTGTGTAACTTTATCTCCAAGTTTCGTATAAATATTATTTTACTTTTTAGTTTATAAACGAATAATTTAACTTGGACAGATACACATTAAATATTTCGAAACTATAATCAAAATCCCTTAAAATTAGTTGAACCAGCCTTATCGGATTAAATTCGTTGTTTCACGGGATCAGGTTCACGGGTCAAATTTATAAAACCTTACTTTATTATGTTTTATAAACCTAATTTTTTAAATAATCATTCAACTATTTTTTTATTGATTTAAAATTTGCTTAACTAAAAGAACATTTTTTCAAGTTTTCACTTCTGCCCAAAGGTGATGTGTTTACTTGTGGCGTTATTTAGTGAACTTAAGCATAGTCACTTAGGTGTATATCCTTATTATATTAACAAGCATAGTGTAACACTTGACTTATTACATTTGTTCATATGATATACACATGACTTCTGCCTAAGATGCATGAGTGTTTCATTTTCTACCCAAAGGTGATGTGTTACACTTATGTCTCGCAAACTTTGACTTGTGCCTAAAATTATGGTGTTTCAACTTCTGCCCAAAGGTGATGTGTTACACCTAATCTGCGCAGTCTGATTGTTCATAATACTTGTATGATTGGCCATAGCCAAAGCAAAAACCGTCATTCAAGTAGAACCTTATTTAAATTTGGTGTGTATAAATAACGTTATCACAGCTTCCTTAGTATAATGGTCTTGATTTTCGCCTGCCTTAGTTTTAGGTTACCCATAAGTCACTCTAATTTCTTCTTTCGCAATGTATCTTATTCTTCTCATTTTAATCCACTATCAGCTCCTGTTATGGCTATTGATACTTTGACTGGTGCGAACTATGCTTCGTGGAAGGATTCTCTTAACCTTACTCTCGCACTCAAGGAGTTTGACTGTGCACTCAAGGGATTAAGCATGGAGATTAGTGATGGCTTTCTGGTGCATTTTATCATGACGTCTCTGCCCGTATCTTATGAAGCATTCAAAGTCAACTATAACCTTCGGAAGGAGCACTGGAAGATGAACGAGTTGATTGCCATGTGCATGCCAGAAGAGGAACGTCTGAAACTGGAGAAAGCCGATGTTGCTTACCTGATGACTGCTGACTCAAGGAAAAAGAAGGGAAACTACAATATGAAGCCTAATGTAAAGGTCCAAAAGCGGGATGCAGGTGCAAGTGCTTCTGGCTCTAATGACTCCAAAGGGAAGATTCACTGCAAGTTCTGCCATAAGGTGGGACATAAGCAGAAGGACTGCCTGGACTTTAAGGAGTGGCTAGCCAAGAAAGGTGATAATCTTTTCGTGATACTTGAGTCCTTTAATTTAAATATTCCATCTAATACTTGGTGGTTTGATTCTGGTTCTATGGTTCATGTAACCAATTCCTTACAGGGATTCCATACAATCCGGAAGCTGGAAAGAAACCAAAGAACGCTTTAGTTGGGAAATGGAAAGCCGCTAGTAGTCGAGGCCGTGGGAACATTAGATTTAGTTATGAAAACTGGTTTAACTATTAGACTTTATGATACCTTATATATTCCTGAGATTACTCGGAATCTTGTATCAGGACCAAAGTTTGACGTAGAAGGTTTTCTTGTTTCTCATGGTCATGGCAAACTTACTATTAGTTTTAATTCTTAAATATTTGGTTATGGCTTCTTGGATGGTGGTCTCTATCGATTAGAATTAGATGATGATTTTTCCAAGTCTTTGTTATCATATAATATTAATGAGAACTTAACAAAGAGAAAACGTAAACGAGACTTAGAAACTTCATCCATGTTGTGGCATCAACGTTTAGGCCACATTTCATGAGAACGCTTAACTCGACTCGTGAAGGATGAGGTCTTACCACCTCTCGATTTCAATGATTTTGGAACATGTGTCAAATGCCTTAAAGGTAAAATGACATCAGCAAATAAGAAAGGTGCCACTAGGAGCTCTAATTTATTAGAACTCATTCATACTGATATTAGCGGCCCTTATAACATCGCTGGCATAACTGGACACACTTCATTTATCACGTTTATTGATGATTATTCACGTTATATGCACCTGTATCTCATTAAAGAAAAATCTGAATCTCTCACAACTTTTAAAGACTATAAAGCTGAAGTTGAATAACAATTAGATCGTCAAATAAAAGTTGTTAGATCAGATAGAGGAAGCGAATATTATGGTCGACATACTGACGTGGGTCAGGCTCCTGGTCCATTTTATGAGTTTTGTAAGGGCCAGGGTACTCCTCAGCAGAACGGTGTTGCTGAGAGAAGAAATAGAACCCTAATGGACATGGTGCGCAGTATGTTAGCCAACTCAGGTTTGCCCTTATTCCTCTGGACCGAGGCCTTAAAAGCAGCTGTTCATATACTCAATAGAGTTCCTTCAAAGTCTGTCCCTAAAACTCCTTATGAACTTTGGACAGGAAGGAAACCGAGTATTAGATATATGAAAGTATGGGGTTGCCTTGCCGAAGCTAAACTTTATAACCCTTTCTTAAAGAAACTGGATATGAAAACAACAAGTTGTTTCTTTATTGGATATCCAGATCACTCAAAGGGTTATAGATTCTATTATCCCTCCCATGTTACTCATATTGTAGAAACCAAGCGTGCCGCGTTTCTTGAGGACTTTAAGGTTAGTGGGAGCAGTGAAAATCCTTACAATGATTTACAAGAAGTACAAGACGCGGGGGGGGGGGGGGGAGACACTCGTCCATTTCATTACGTCCTATTACTACTCCTCTTGTACTCAATGCTGAACCGCATGTCACTGCACCACCTCCAACTTATTCAGAATTAAATGTTGCTCCGCATGTACCTGAGAATTAAGGACCCTCAAATGTCGAAGTTGAGAATCAACCTAGGAGGTCATCTAGGGCGAGAAGGCCTACCAATTTTGATGATTATGAAACCTACCTAGCTGAAGCCGTATCTGATGATGGAAAGTTTACCGATCCTACCTCTTACAATGAAGCCATTAGTAGTGATCAGTCTTCTGAATGGAACAAAGCTATGATTGACGACCTTGATTCCATGAAGAAAAATGACGTTTGGGATTTGGTTGAATTACCCGACAGTGTTAAACCCGTAGGATGTAAATGGGTATTCAAAACAAAACTAAATCCGGATGGAAGCGTTGAACGATATAAAGCAAGATTGGTTACAAAGGGCTACACTTAGAAAGAGGGAATCGATTATCAAGAGACCTTTTCCCCTGTCTCTCGAAAAGATTCCTTAAGGATCGTCTTGGCCCTAGTAGCTCATTTTGATTTAGAGTTGCATCAGATGGATGTCAAGACTACTTTCCTCAATGGAGACTTGTATGAAGACGTGTTCATGAGGTAACCTGAAGGGTTCAAACCTGAAGGTCAAGAACATCTTGTCTGCAAGCTGAAGAAATCCATATACGGTTTGAAGCAAGCATCACGTCAATGGTATCTTAAGTTTGATGAAGTCATGAAGAAGCAAGGCTTTATGAAGAACCAAGTGGATCAATGCACCTACCTCAAGATGAGTGGGAGAAATTTTGCTATACTTGTCCTTTACGTAGATGATATTCTATTGGCAAGTAATAGCTTAGATATGTTGCATGAATCAAAGCGCTTACTCTCGCATAACTTTGACATGAAAGATCTCGGAGAGGCTTCTTATGTTATTGGCATCGAAATACACCGAGATAGAGGAAATGGAATTTTGGGCTTATCACAAAAGGCTTACATTGATCGTGTCCTTAGTCGATATAACATGCAACACAGCTCTCCCTCTGTAGCTCCAATAGTTAAATGAGATGTTTTCGGTTCTTTTCAATGTCCGAAAATTGAGGATGAAAAGGCGCAAATGAGAATGATATCTTATGCCTCAGTAGTTGGGAGCCTCATGTATGCTCAAGTCTGCACTCGTCCAGATATCGCTTATGTTACAGGGATGCTAGGCCGTTATCTGTCTAATCCTGGCCTTGATCACTGGAAAGCAGCGAAGAAAGTACTTCGATATCTTCAGGGGACGAACGACTATAAACTGACTTATAAAAGAAGTGACATTTTGGAAGTGGTTGGTTATTCTGATTCTGACTTTGCTAAATGCAAAGATGACAAGAAATCCACTTCAGGGTATATCTTTATGTTAGCCGTCGGACCTATTTCATGGAGGAGTTATAAACAACAGCTAACTTCAACATCCACTATGATGGCAGAATACATTACTGTATATAATGCTACCTGTCATGGAATGTTGCTAAAGAATCTGATTACTGGACTCAAAGTTGTTAATTCCATATCTAGACTTATGAAGTTGTACTGTGATAACTCAGCTGTCGTTAACTTCTCGAACAGTAACAGTTCGACCGGAGCTGGATTATATCTTGATACAAAGTATTTGTTCGTACGTGAACGTGTTGAGGAAAATAAACTTTGTATTGAGTATATAAGTACGAAAAATATGCTTACGAATCCGATGACTAAAGGTCTCCCACCTAAAGTATTCGAAGAACATGTTTTGAAGATAGGCTTTTGTAAAGACCTTATGTAAATGCATATTGTACTTACTTACGTTTTAATGATGATAAAATTTCCTCATTTGATTTGTTTGTCTCTAAATACATTTCGCTAGCCTAATGACATAAAGACTATTACTATACAAATCATCGTTTACGGGCTTACTTGTAAATTGATCCTTACTTTGTTTAAGTTTTAAATTTGGGATTGTAGTATGATTAATGGGGGTCCTGGGTTGAATAACTGACTCAACGACTGTATTTTCTGCTACAATTTTGGTTTAAAACTAAAATGAGTATTAATTCCTGATCAGGCTTATCTAATACTCATAATAAATGATCACTCAACCAAGTGGGAGAATGTTAGCGTAAATTGTTTTAATAAATAATTTATGGTGCCCTAATTGAGCATTTATCTAATAACCAGATCAATTTAACTTAATATCCCTATAAAATTAACTGGGCTTTATTTGATGGACATAAAGGCCCGTACTAGTTAATTAGGGTTTCCCCTTGGGTGAAGCATATAAATACAGGTTATTGGGGAACCCTAAAGACACACCATAAAGTTTACGGCTCCCCTCACTACAATCTGTGATCATCCCTCTCCATCCTAACTGCTCACCCTAAACGGGAACCGATCAAGATGGCTTCTTCTTCATCTCTAACCGCTACTGGATTGTCAGGTATATCAAGATCCCTAAAGTGTTTTCCATTAGATATTAAATGAACTGGTTAACATCTTGGAGAATCAGAAATGTTTACAGTACAACAAACTGTAGGTACTGTTTTGCGCTGCAAGTGTCGCATTTTACTCGCCCCAAATGCTGCCATGTGTGTGTCAAATGCCTACGTTTGAAGTAGACATAATAGAAGAACTACAAAAGCATATTATCATCATTTACCACAAGACTTTGGCCTAAAGGCTAAATCCCAGTTAAATTCTAAAGAGCGCTTTAATTTTCTGTGTCAAAAGATTAGCACCAATGAGTTAGAAACTTAGAATTATCGTTTCACTTACTACATTTGGTTTCAAAATGAATATCCGACCCTTCTTATTTAACTGAGGTACAGTTTGCCTACATCCCGACATCCTGCCCTCCCATGACCCTATCAATTTCTTTGGGCAGGAGTCTAGTGGGTATGATTGATTATTTAATTGATTATATAGTTTCTGTTTTGCAGTATTCTCATAAATATTTACATTGTTGGTTCAATATTATAAATTTATTTTTCTTTAATAAGGTAGATGTGTATACATCAACATTATTACTGTTTCATATGTGCTTAAGATTATGAGTTTAATAGGTTAAAACTAAAAGGGAATTTTACTTTTTGTTTGGCTTGTTTGACTGTATATATATAATCATACTAAGGCCGGAGGGGATGGAGGGCTCCATCGTGCCACATCACCGCCTATAGCACCCCCTTGGCGCCACCATCCACACCAAGCACGTTAAACCGGGGCACCATTGATGGGGCTTTATCATGGTAACGAGGAAGAAGGGCTTTATCAGGTGGGGCCCACATCTTTGCAGCCAATATTTTTTTTTTAATTTTGCTTAATAGGGGGTGTTATCCCACACCCTGCAAGTTAAGAGAAGGCATGATAAAGCCCCTTGGCTGATGTGGATCCTACTATCCTAGGTGGTGCTAATGTGTCCTGATAAAGTCCCTAGGGGCTCCATCCCACACCTTCCAGCCTAATTGTGCCTGTCGGAAAGAAGAAAAAAGATAGTATAGGGGCTAGTGTGTAATATGGTGTTCTATATAAACACCATCTTTGTGTAACCCTATTTTTAGTACAACACAATTTCTCAATACAATTCAAACTCAAATCAGAGATTATTCTCTATACCAAACAACATGGTATCAGAGCAGTGTTTCTGATTCTTGAAACCTTGCTCATCATCTACAGTTTATCCCAAACCAAAATCAAATAAAAAATCAAACTCCAAATCGAACCTGCCGGAAAAACCGTAGATAACTCCGCCGCTGCCGCATCCACTGCCGTCGACAGAACATCATTGTCATCAAACCCAGTCTTCTCCTTGAAGGCAGTCTCAAGCATTGAAGAAGTTCCAGATCCAAACTGAAAAAGACCAGTGACTCGTAGGGGATTGTGACGGAAGCGAGGGCTTATCAAACTCTGTTTATTCAGTTTATCCCGTTCAGCCATACACCAAAAGACGAACCCTAATTTTTCCCAACAATTCCGCTGCCAGCAAAACCCTAATCGCCTTTAGCAATTTTGCTGCACACCTCCGACTGCACATCTTCGATCTCCGGCTGCTTGCAAGTCCAACAGACGAGGGTTTCAGTTGTTTGTCTTCGTGTTCCAGCAGTGTGCGGTTCGTGAGAGAGAGAGTGTGGGAGACTGTATTCCGTGCACATCTCCGATCTGCCACACATCAGAACGAACAAGGTTGTAGAGGTGCCGATCTACTTCAGCCGCCGCACAAAACCCTACCATCAATCTCAGTCAATTTCACCGCTGCTTTCCTTAAATATTGAGAGTTTCCTTTTTTGTTGGTAAATACGCTGTCGGTAGGGGAGGACTTGTGGACAACTTGCGAGTGACTTTAAATCTTGAACGCGAGTTCAAGTTGCCGGTGTATTTAATAAATACGCCGGTAAGATAACTTCGCTACCTAGCGAAGGTATTCTGAACGAAAATCTTGAACGCGAGTTCAAGTATCCAGCGTATTTGATAAATACGCCGGGTCAGTTGCTTACTTAATAACGGTACCTAGACAACGTATCTCTTACTTTCGGCGCACTTAATCGTTTATTAAATACGCTAATCGTTTATCAAATACGCTCGGTTGGTAAGTGTCTCGTATCGTTATTGTAAAAAAAAATCAAAAAAAAAAAAAGAAAAAAAATTGAAAAAAGGGAAATGGAAATCAATCATGTAAAAAACAGTTCTTGGATATTCGATTCTGGTGCCACTGACACCATGACGTTTGAACCGTTAGACATACGGTCAGTGTCTAATCCTCGAAAAACTCAAATGCATACCGCAAACAATGGAACAATGCAAGTCAAAGGCGGAGGAACTATTGAAATTTCACCAACAATGAAATTATCAAATTGTCTTTATGTTCCATCATTATCGCACAAACTGCTCTCAATTAGCCATATTACCAAATTGCACGGTACTAATGCATCCCACTTTCTGCCTTCTACAGAATCGGTGTGATTATTGGACATGGTACTGAGCGCCAAGGATTGTATTACGTGGATGAAGTGGCTCAACAGGGTACTGTGATGTAGGCACATGGAACCGAAAATCGGGAAGCCTGGCTATGGCATAGACGTTTGGGACACCCATCCATTGGTTATTCAGACCTTTTGTTTCCAAAACTTTTCCCTTCAAATGGGAAAATAGATTGTGAATGTAGGATCGTTTGCACGACCGAAATGAGTCGTTCAGAAGAGTTCTCGATCAATACGAGCGGCGGAAACAAACGTATTGTTGGTGCATTACGTCTATTGACTTCGTCTTGTATCATGTAATAGGATAGGATAGATTAGAATAACCAGTGCACGAGGTTCGAGAAACGAGAAGTGGTTAAATAGCATGTTGGACCGCTTATATGGACATTGTCCATAAAAGCGATCCACACTATCTTCACCTGGATCGCTTTTGTGACATGGTCGTATTAGCGGTTCCAGAATTCTATAAATAGGTGCATGGTTGATTCATTTGTAACGGCTCGGAACTTGTAACGAAGTGCTGCCAAATTGCTTCCAGGTTGTAAACATTATCAGATTCAATAAAGTGAAGCATTATATTTAGTTTGAGCGTCTAATTCACTGATTCCGCCTTTGAATTGGAAAACGACTCTTCTGATCGACTCATTCAGGGTCAACAACGATCCAACAAGTGGTATCAGAGCTCAGGAGGAAGAGTTCAGCTCAAATTTGATCCAGTTTCTGTCTTCTACACCTTCTTTTTCGATTTAGACAAGTTTCCACGGTTAAAATCGGACGAATTTTTCACAGGACGTGTATTATTGGACAATATCAAACCCTTGAAACTTTAAGACTAAAACTCGAACTAAAAATGGACAAAACAGCCTTCGAATGTAGGTTCGCGTTTTCGGACATAGTTTGGACCGCTTTTAGGAACATTTGAAGTCTGGACCGCTCCAAAAACGTGTTTGAACCGCTCATCTGAACAAATTAGGACCGCTTATTTGTACATCTTTTAGTCTGGTCCACGTTTATGAACCGCTCGTAGTACATATTTGGACCGCTTTTATAGACAATTGTGAACCGCTTATCTGACATAGTTTGATCCGCTCATAACTACTATTCAGGACCGCTCCAAAGGATTTGTTTGAACCGCTCGAAATTCGTGATTGGTTTACCTGGCCCATTCGAACGACCATACATTGGATCGCTTATTCAGACATTCTTGACTCGCTCGAACGATCACATTGCTGAACCGCTTGAAAGTACATTGTTGTCTGGACCGCGTATTCAGACATATATTGGACCGCTTTTCTGTCAATTTGTACAATCAGGATCGCTTTTGTGGTTCTGATTCGTTTTGCTCATTAGTCAAAACTAGTGTTCGCTCATACGATCGATCTGATTTCGTTCAAGTGTCAAGATTATTACACGACATCGAGTGTCAGTGTATTTCAATTTACTTGATATTGTTTGATCTGATTAAATTTGTTTGTTTGCTTCCAGGTTATTGATTTTCAGGAGATCAAAAATGTCGAACAACGGTGAAGAATTCTACAATACATTCTACAACGCGTTCACTTCTGAATCGTCAGATAGAAGAGCTGAGTTGAAAGAGTATTCAAAAGAGATCTCGGATAACTTGAAATTCGAAAACATGTACGGAAGTCAACAAAAGCCACCAAAATTGATGAAAGTTGAAGACTATAATTGGTGGAAAAACAGGTTTGAAGGATGGGTGAAAGCTTTCACTCCTGAAAGCTGGTTAAAGTTAGTAACTGAATATCAAGCACCAGAAAAAGCAGGAGGAGAGTTAATCGAGGAGAAAGATTATACAGAAAAAGATGTAAAGAATGTTGTTGCTGAATACAGAATGATAACTTTGATTAAACAGTCAGTTAGAGAGGATATTATTTCATTGCTTGAACAAGAAAAAACATCAAAGAAATTGTGGGAAGCATTGGAGAGAAAGTGTGTTGGAAGTAACGAGATTGTAAAGAATAAGAAAAAGTTGTTGCGCAAAGAGTTTGAAGTGTTCAATTGCATGAAAAATGAATCTGTTTGTAAGATGTTAGAAAGATTTGGACATCTGAAAATGGAGTTGGTAAGATATAACATAGACTATTCTGAAGAATTGATGGTGGATAAATTGTTTGATGCATTGCCCAATGATCAAGATTGGAAATATTTTGCTCTTATGCTGAAGAATACAATCAAGCCAGATGAGTTAAAGATTGATTTGCTGATTGAAAGGCTTGAAAGTCATATATTAGAGTTAAAGAGATCCAAAGTCAACAGTCCAGGGTATCAACAGAATGTGGAACTTTATTACAGAGGAAATGTACCAAATGCTGGTTCTCCAAAAACAACATTTTCTGCAGAAAGTTCGAACTCAGTCAACAATGAAAGCCTTCACAGTGGTTTTCACAGTGGTGCTTCTTCAAACACTTCAGATCAAACTGCTTCAAAGAATGTATTCCAGTGTAATATCGCAATTGATTTAAAGAATGGGCAGAACTTCAGTGAAGAATCAGCAAAACAACAGATGGTTTTCTTAGCGTCTGTACTGGAATCGTATGAAGGCCTCGTCGCAGGGAAGATTGGAAATACCAATTTGACAAAGGAAGAGTATGATCAAATAGACCCCGAAGAAATGGAACTGATGGATATCAGATGGTGCATGGCCAGTGCAGTTCGTCGAGCACAACGGTTCATGGAAATTACGGGGAAGAAGTCAATTGGAGGGCCATCTACCAAACTGGGTTTTGATAAATCCAAGGTGACATGCTTTAAATGCAAACAAAAAGGCCACTTCAAATGCGAGTGCCGTAATTCATATGTTGCTGATGACTCTGAGAATCCTTTCACTGAAGATTATTACAAACGAGCAATTTACCATCAGAACAAGTCTGAGCCACCAAGGTTGAAGCAGCAGGAAGAAAAATCAAGGGCTCTTGCAGTCATTTATGATGATGAAGGTTATGACTGGAGCAAAGAAGTTCTTCCAGAACAAGATGCTGTTGGTTATGCATTCGTGGCAAAAGATGATCATGATACATGGTGGAGAAAAGATAGTGCAAGATGGGAGATTGGCAAGCTGTATGAACCATTTCATGAAGCACAGAGAGCCAAGAGATGGAATGAAGAATTGGAGTGTTACTTGGATCCACAGGGGAATCCAGTGGTAGATCCGTCAAAAGTTGATTTTGATGCAGTAACTAATGTGTTTCCAAGTGAGCGTGTTTTCAACACAAAAAGGCTTTCTGATAGCAGCTATCTGCCAGAGTTGATGAACAAGTTGAGAGAAGTCTTTGAAACAAGTCTACCAAAGGTGGTAGAGATGAAGAAGAGAAAAGAAGAAGAGTTGAAGAAGATGATTAAAGAAGTAAAGACTGTTGCAAAGCTTGCTGGTGAAGAGAATCAAAAAGATGAGGAAGAACAAAAGCCGAAAGATATGGAAGAAAATGTTGAGAAGATACAGGAGACAAAGGCAGCTGATCATGTCAAGGTGCCAATTACTGAGGTAACAGAATCTTCTGAACTACCAGATGTTGATTTAGTTGTAGAAAAGGAAAACAAGTGCAGGAATTGCATTGAAAAGTGCAAAGCCTGTACTGAAAAAGAAGAAATAATCAAAACAAAAGATAATGAAATGAACAAACTTGAACATGCGTTAAAACTGAAATGTAAAGAAAGGATTGACACTGAGCAAAGTCTAAAATTAAAAGTTGAGAAATTAACACAAAAGTGTCATGATTTTGAAAAAGAAAATACAGTATTGAAAGAAAAATGTGATACAAAATGTGTTGATTGTATTGAGAAAGAATCTAAGTTTCTAGAGTTACAAAAACAGTTTGATTCTTTAAAATGGTCAAGTCAGAGAGTACAAGAAGCTTATGATACTTTGAAGAGCCAAGTCAAAAGTTTTGATCAAAGATTGTCTGAAACTTTAACAACTAAAGAAATATATGAAAGACAATTTAAAGAAAAGCAAATTGAATTAAACAAACGTGTTGATGAAATTGCGAATCTTAAACAAGTCTTGGCTGAAAAAGAAAAGATTGTTACAAAACTTCAAAGTTATCATGATTCTTCGTACATTCTCGAACGTATTTTCAATATCACACCTGATAACAAAGATACTAATGTTTGTAAAAAGGGTATTGGTTCAGAATATCATCAGGTACCACCACCATTGAGAGACAATTATACTTTTTATGATGAGGAAAAGGTGGCAAAGGGTTTGAACATAGCTGACCAATTACCTGACAGTATCGATGTTACTTACACCAAATCTGATGATGCTGATGATTCAGAGGTGGTGAGTAAGGTGGTTGATAGTGTTTTGAAAGATGAGTCTACAAAAGGAAAGTCTGAATCACAAGATGAAGATGAAGGAAATCTTTATGATGGATATCTGAAAGACACGAAATCTGAGAAGAATTTGAATGATGATTCAAAAGGATTGGTTTATACCATGATTGGATCGGACAAACTATTCTTGGATGTGGTTTTCCCGATTCAGATGTGATTTCAGAGAAAATTGACAAAGTTTTCAAGATGGTTGAAATTGAGAAGTCTGAAATGTCGAAGTTTGCTGGTAAAGGTTTCAAAGGGTCGTATAACAAACTTGGTTCTAAGAAGAAAAAACATGAAATCTGGTTTGGGGTATAAGAACAAACATCATCAAAACAGAACTGAAAGGTCCAATTTTCAGACAAAAATGAATTTTGTTCAAGGAAAAAGTTTTACCGAAGAAGAAAAATTCAAAATAGGAACACAATCTAATGCAGAGTTTGAGGATATGAAAAAGAAACAACAACAGCCAAAAGATGTGTCAAAGAAAGTGTGTTTTAAATGTGATCAGATTGGTCATGTTGCACGAAAGTGTGGAAATCCAAAGTCTGTTGATGGTGAACCACAGAAATCTGAAAGTGTGAAACCGGGGTCAACCAGATTTGATTCGAGACAAACTTGGAGTTTTACAACAAACAAGTTTGCCTCAAATCAAAATTGGAAATCAAATCCGAACAAGTTTAATTCTAGACAGACCTGGAATTCTCACACATCCAGAATGAGAACATCCTGGAGTCGGAAAACATCGGTTGGTGTGACAAAACCTTAAAAGATTTGGAAACCTAAAAATGTTGTTCAAACTCAAAAGGTTCAGAAAGAAACAAATTTTTACAAAAGAGGTACTCCGAAAGGTCAAGTGTGGTCTGTTAAGAAAAGTGTTGAGTTGATAAAAGATGAGAAACAGAAGCAAATTTGGAAACCAAAAACAACTTCTGAGGATTCAGATGTGGTTGCCTATGATGCAAACATTCCACCGCTTAAGGCTGAAAATTTTAAAATTCAGATTGCTAGAATCAAGGTTACACCTAAGGCTCCTGAGGCCTGGGTGGACACCATGTTTGACTAAGTGGTTGGAATTGCCGGAGCTTCCTGGATCGCGAAGCATGAATCGGCATCTATCTTTATTGTTTGAAATTTTTATGACAAATTGTTTGTGTATTTGATAAAGTTTGAATGTGCAGGTGCTAATGCTGATGAAGATTGTGAGAGTGTTGCACGGGAAGAGATTGAAGATCCCTGGTTTTGGTCAGACAGGGAATTTGTTTGTTGTTTTGTATAAGTTTGTGTTGTGGTTAATGATTGCTGTTTGTTTGTTGGTTTGGATTGATGTTTGTGATGTTTGATATTAGTTTACTTTGAATACGTGGTGATGGACTATGCCGAAACCCTCACGGCGGAACAAACATGGTTACTCACAAGTTGAAGAATGGTTTTCTAACGGTCAAAATCAATGGGTTGTAAATCATGGGGGTACGTTATATTTTCTGCAAAACAGAGCATGAGATGCAGAAAATGGATGGCGAGACAAAGCTATCAGTATCGGTTTGTCAAATTTCTTTAATGGTTTTGCATTTTAGGGGGAGAAAAATTGTTAGAAAATACAAAAACATTAGAAAATTTGATAAATACAAAAACATGATAAAATAAAAAATTTGAGTTTTGCGTAAGAAGAGGAAATGATAGTACATCAGTAGACAGTTACAGTATGCTAAAGAAATGTAATGATTAAATAGCATTAAACAGTCTCACTGATGATATGTCGATAGGTTTTTATACACTTAGTAAACTTTTTCGGGATATAAACCTAAATTCAAACTTGCTTATTTCGTGGGGAACACTACTTGGATATATAGGTAACCCCTGAAATCTCGTTGAAAGGTCTCGTATTCTGATATACTAGGTGGTTATACTCTATGATGTCTGGGGTATTATTCCGGGACTTCTGCTGAACGGTAGTTCTGACCTAGTCCTTGGCTAATACTTTATCCTGAAATGCTTGAAACATAGCATAAAGCCCTCAGCTGATTAGACAATAAAATTGATAATCAGTTGTTGTAGCTAAAAGATTCTCTAAAGGGAACACACTGCAAAGTCGAAGCTGATATCTCTCTGCTGAACGGAAGTTCTGACCTGAGATCCCTCAGTTCTCGCATACCCTAATTTATGTACAGACATCATTGTAGTATTCTTACCTGTAAGACTGAATATTGGGATTCTGGATACGGGAGTATATTCAAGAGGTGGACACATGAATGAGTTTAAGTCTTAAAACATCTAAATCGTATCCTGAATCAGTTGAAATTTGTATGAAAATTTAAATGGATCAGTATATCGACAATCTAAGTGAATTGTTTAATTCTGAGTATGATTTAAAGCTTAACGGTACTTGTGACTTGTCATAAACTGATATGATCCTCTGATGCATACTCAAACAAAAATATTGTTTGTAAATATGTTTGTATATATTTCTTTACAGCTTTATATTTTCAGAAAACACAAAAAGATTTTGATTTCTGCGTTATTTTCGATAAACCGATGTCTGAGTTGCTGAGTTTCAAAATCTAAGTATGCTGATTGTGTTTCTGAAAGCAAAACGAGTTTATTAATTTGAAACTTGAAATTTCTGAAATTTTTCAAAAACATGTGTGATATCTTCAAGGTCATTAACTTGAACTTGAATGATAATTTGTGAGGGAATTGGATTCTTTATATTGCCATATCTGTTAAGTTTGTTGACAGGGGGAGTGTATTAGAGAACATGTTTAATGAATTTGAAAATATTGTTACTTATGAATGTTTGAGAATTACAGGAAAGATTCAGATTTCAATCCCGAAGAGCTGAGTTTAAGGGGGAGTCTGGAGATAAGTTGTAAGTGAGGAAGAGCTTGTAGCTGGAAAAGCAAGGTGATGATCTCTAAAAGCACAGAAGCTTGACGAGAGGGGGAGCCTACTGATGATGAAGTTGTAAAGATGATCAAAGTGAAAGATTAAAGGATTCTTATATGGATGCAATCTGAACAAGTTGGCAAAGATGATAAAGACTGAAGAGGTGGCATAACAGAGAATGTTCACTGAAGACTTCGTCAATATCCGAGGGGGAGTCTGTTGGTGCATTACGTCTATTGACTTCGTCTTGTATCATGTAATAGGATAGGATAGATTAGAATAACCAGTGCACGAGGTTCGAGAAACGAGAAGTGGTTAAATAGCATGTTGGACCGCTTATATGGACATCGTCCATAAAAGCGATCCACACTATCTTCACCTAGATCGCTTTTGTGACATGGTCGTATTAGCGGTTCCAGAATTCTATAAATAGGTGCATGGTTGATTCATTTGTAACGGCTCGGAACTTGTAACGAAGTGCTGCCAAATTGCTTCCAGGTTGTAAACATTATCAGATTCAATAAAGTGAAGCATTATATTTAGTTTGAGCGTCTAATTCACTGATTCCGCCTTTGAATTGGAAAACGACTCTTCTGATCGACTCATTCAGGGTCAACAACGATCCAACACGTATTGATGTTGAATCAGCTTGATATACACATTAACTGTCTTGTTTATTGATCTGAAAGCGTTTTACAGGCTAGAGACACTTCGGCAGCACCTCGGCTCCTGGAATACAAAGTTCTACAAATGAAATGACAGGACACATATTTATAGGGAATCCATTTCGTGCGAAATGGATATCTGCCCATTTCGTACGAAATGGCTGCAATACGTATGTTTCTCATTTTTTTCGATCTTCGTGCCCTGATCTATCATACTAGTTACAAGACTTGATAGAAGACGAAGTCGACATACATATGCACCAACAGACTCCCCCTTGGATGTTGACGAAGTCTTCGGTATGAGTCTTCAGCATGTCGACTCTTCAGTCATTATCAGTCTGCTCGTTCTAACATATTCTCCATTGTAAGTATCCTTCAATATCTATCTTCTCTTTATCAACATCAACACTCCCCCTTGAATGTTGATTTCATAAAATCTTCAGCATCTGCAACTTTTCTTTCTCGAATGATGTTCCAGGATCTATCTCTGGCTCTAACGTCGTCAGACTCCCCCTTTCATCAAGTTGGGATCGCAGTCTGGAATTAGCTATCGCCTTGAGATCGAATCCTGGCTCAAACTCTGCTCAGGCTTTCACAGGATCTGAAACATCTCCTGGCTTTTCGTAGCAACAGGATCAGAAACCTGGCTTTATCCTGCACGATCCTCTTCCCAGAACATAAGTTTTTTCATATATAACAATTTTAACTTCTGCCTTACCATTTAATCAAAACATTCAAGTTTGGTTTCAACTTAATGAACCATTTAATCTTTTCAAAATTAAATCTTATCTCAAATAAACTCTCCCAACCCTGTTCATCATGTTTAACACTTGGAATTTTGAAGATCAGCATTTCAACATTAGTTGTCAAAAATCTTTTTGCATTTTTTCTGACTTTTATGCTAAAACACAATCATTTTGGATTTTTGCTTTTTAATGAAAAGCTGTAAAGAGATATTTACAAACAATATTTTTGTGAGTTTGTGTAAGAGGATCATATCAGTTTTGAGACATATCACCAACACCGTTGATCTTGATTAATCATTAAATCTTAAACAAATTCACTTCTGATTGTCAGTATTGCTGTCCACTTAAACTTCTACAGAAGTTTCAATTGATTCAAGATACGAATTAATGTTTTAAGAACTAACTTACTCATGTGTTCCACCTCAGAATATACTCCTGTATCAAAATTCCCTAGATTCAGTCTTACAGGTGAGTATACCAATCTGATATCTGTATTCGGGTTAGTGCGAGACCTTGAGAGCTCAGGTACGAACTATCGTTCGATCAAAGAGATGAAGGCTTGACTTTCGGTGTGTTCCCTTTAGGGAATATTTCTTCAACTTCTGTTGGTTCATATCTTTCGATATTTTCACAATTTTTAGCAGAGGGAGAGCTTTGATGTGACATCTGTGCTTGTGATCATTGTAAACAGTTCAGTTATCAATGAAATAAAGTTATTTGATCCCTATGTTTGTTTGTTTATGTTTGATGTTTTTCATGTTTTGACTTTTATTCGATTTCAAACTCTATATCGCTTTCTAGAGAATTATACGCAAACTGGTGCGTAAACGTAGTCAGTTTAACGCGACAAATACTCCGGAGCATCAATTTATGCTTAACATACCTTAAATAACCTTTACATAACTTAGAAATAAGTTTTGAAGGCTTTGGTATGGCAAAATCAAGTTTATTCGCTTACAGGGACTAAAATTGACAAACTGCGAAAGTATGCCGATTTGAACTGTAACAAACATTCCGGAACATGGCCATAAGTTAAACACACCTTAAATATCCCTTACATAGCTTAGAAATAGGCTTTGATGGGTTCGGTGTGCTAAAAATAAACTTTTGGGTCATTCAGGACTAAAAGCGTCAAAAAGTGCATAAGTTTGTATTTTCGCGCATAACTTACATTCTGAATTCATCCGGACATCCAAAAATTAATGTAATCATTAAAATATTATGTTTTAGTGATTAACTTGTCAAAAATCCAATCGTCGCGCAATTTGGACCATTTTTGCGTCCGTTACGACTTCCGTCGTAATTAACCGAACAACGCAATCGTACGGCCAAACGAACCGAGATCCGGCATATTTTTGAGCATGTTTCAAGTTCCCTATACTTTAACTTCATTTTAGATCCTTAAAATGGGGTTAACGGGGTTTAAACGTGCCAAAACGCATCAAAAATCAAGTTTGGAGGTACAGGGGCCTGTTCTGCCAAATTCAATCTTTCTGACCTGAAGGGTCCTTACGGACCGTAAGACCTACTCCATACGGTCCGTAAGCAGGTGCCAGATACCAGAAAATGCAATCCAGCTTGATCCAGCTATTCCTCAGTTGTGCAAATGGTTTTGGGCAATCTATGGGCTGGTTTGGGGGCTCCCCTGGTTTTGTAAAACAATGGGCTTGATGTGTACGGCCTAGATCGAAGCACGTTATTCAATGAACGATCCTAACGGTTCTACTACATCTATAAATACCCCCACCATGTCTTGCTCAAAACCCACTTGAATTCTGAGATTTTCTCTAAGTTGAAGTGTTGAACACTTCATACCTGAGAAATACTTGGAATATCAATCTTGCGGGGACCTTCTGTAAGTATTCTTTCGCATTTTTCGTTCGTTTTAGCGTTAAAGTCAAACTGTGTTTGACTTTCTGCATTGACCAATTTTTGGTCAACGCGAAGTTCGTTTGAACTTCATAACGTGAGCGTAATCACGATGGTTATAGTCCCTAGTAACTATACCTACTGATTACCACGTTATCTAGGCTCAGTGACGAGTCGTAGTTTCGGCCAAAATGCGTTTTCTCGCGTATTTTGTAACCAAACTACTCTAGGGTATTAAAACCGTTTGTTTTAATACCAAACCTGTTTTCTAACATTACTAAACATGTTCTAGCATGTTTAGCTCGTCGCTTTTAGATTTGTGCTTGTTTAGGGTCGTAAAGGTAAGCGATCTAATCAATCGCTTATGCTTACGAACCCGACCCATTTGGTCGATCTTTAGGATCTGACCAAACATTTTAGGTGACCATAGTTGTATAGGGAATAACCTTCCGAGGTTATAACTTATGGTCACGACGTTTAAGTAGTTGTATGATAAGTAGTTCTTATGCCTTAGGTAAATTACCAAAATACCCTTTTTGCGCCAAAAATTCATTTTAAACCTATGTAACATAATTTTTGGTATCTAAACTGATTTAATGTGACACTCGAGGTTTTTCCGAACGATCACCTTGTAATATTTTGTGTGTATATATATATTATTAAATGGAAACGTGATTTTTGCATGATATGTGTGATATGTATGTATTATGTATATATTTATATGAGAGCCGAAACCACGACCCGAGACCATGACTCGCAACCGGGCGGTTGCGAGTGGGCCTCTTGGTTTCGAGTGGCCCTTGGGCCGTAACCGGTTTGGGCCGAAACCCCAAGCCCAACCCGAAAACACCCCTTGTATATATAATCCCCACCATCTCCTCATTTCCCTCATTTGCTACTAGAACATACACACACACTCCTTACTTTCCCTCAACTAAGAAAACCCTCAAACAACAAACCATCCTCTCCTTCTCTTCTCGGTTCAAGCTTGGATCCCGGACAAGAAACTCGGACAAGTTCATCATCACTCATTCGGACACTTCATCTCCTCGGCTTCTTCCTTTATTTCGGCTCATTCTTCTCCTTCTCAACCGGTTAGTGATTATTATGTGCATAGGGTTTATATTGTTGTATGAACTAGATTTTTATGCATGTTTGGTTAGAAATATTATGCTTGGCTAGAAATACTATGCATGATTTTTAGGAAGATTGTGAAGTTTTGACTATGTGTGTTAAACCTTATGTATGATACTTGCTAACATGCTTAAATGGTTATGGAATAATGGTTTAAGGATGTTTAGGGCCAACCGAGTTATGTTAATGCCACTAAGTGTATGTTTTACTTGTTCTTGCATATTAATCTTGTTAGAAATAGGTGATTTTCGGTCCAAAATGTGTGATTATGTTGGCATGAAAACCCTAGAAAAATATGAATATAGGATGAACTTGTTGAATGTGGGTTTGAAGATACAAAAATGGCAAAGTTTGATCTATCTTTACTAATATTCAGATTAGGCAAAGTGTTAGTGAAATATTATTGGTTGTTTCCTATTATGGGCCTGAATTCTTGGTACAATTTGGACTGTCATATCTGCATCATCACGTGTACATGAAAGTGACAGATTACGACTCGCAGCGACGACAGATTACGACTCGCAACCACAGCATTCCGACTCGAAACCACACCGTTGCGACTCGCAACCAAAGCATGACAAGTCGAAACCACGTGATTGCGACTCGAGACTACGTCGGTTGCGACTCGCAACCACAGCATGATGACTCGAGACCACGGTTACGACTCGCAACCACAGCGTGACAAGCCGAAACCACCTGGTTGCGACTCGAGACCAGCTGGTTGCGAGTGGGCTGTTCATCTTGGTTACTGGGCCCATATGTGTTTAACTTGGACTATCTGTTGACTGGATTATGTGTTGCTGTTGACTGCTTAATTACTTAGGCCGGCCCAGTAACCCACTGTTTACTTATATGCTTGATACGTGTTAGTTACGTGCCTATATGTGTTTTACGTGAATGCTTGTACACCGAACCTGACCTATACCGGTAACCATGTTAGGACGTGGTGACCAACGTGATTGACAAGTAACCTAAACCTACCGAGCAACCCAAGGTGAGTTCACAACTTGAAAGCATGCGTCCCGGTGGTTTGGGACACGAGACTAACAACCCTATCCCCTGGTAAAAGGGGATACCATTTACATACTTTCCCTAGTTATTGGGAACAAAACTTACTTTTCCTTCCCGGGTATTGGGAAACCTTTTGGTTAATTACTGTTTATACGGATTGCAACTAACGGCACTAAACGAAACTCTATCACTCAAGTCCCTACTACAAATACCGATTAGTCGCCGGGTTAGGCGAGCGGGTTATTAGTTGATAGCGCTATTTAGGTGTTTACCAGCCTCACACCGTGCCCTGGTTTGGGACGGTCGTGAACTAATGTACTCAGAAATCCGTCAATGATGATAGAACATTGACATCGGGGCATCCTGCGGATACGCAACGGTTACCTAGTGTTCGGTATTGGAAAAACAGTTTAGTCGCTAACTTTTGGGGTAGCTCCCCAGGGCATGTATAAACGGATAAATTAACCGGTGAAACAAAGTTTTTGGTAATTAAAACTGGACAACTAGTGAACTCACTCAGCATTATTGTTGACCCCCCTTACTGCATGCTTTGCAGGTAACCCGTGACGAAGGAGCTTGCTGCTTGGGAACGTGTAGTGTCTGTTCACCCTTGTGTTGGGTGTTACCTTATTTTGGACCATGGACTTGTTTAACTACTACTTTATTTATGCTTCCGCTACTTATTACTGCTTTGAACTTAAAACTTTAAACCCTGAACTTAATATTTGCTAAGCTTATGAATAGTAAGTATTACTTTTGTTATCAACTTAAGTATTCGGTATAATTGGTGGCTGGATCCTGGTCAGTCACGCCCTCGAAGCGGGTGTTATCCGCAGGTGGATTTTGGGGGTGTGACAGATTGGTATCAGAGCCATTGGTTATAGTGAACTTGGTTTTAAAAAGGGGAAAATCTTTTGGAGAAAACCAGACTATAACCCGTGACTCGCAACGACACTACACTCCAAGTGCAAGGCTCAACACTTTTGACCTCATAGCTCGGACCAGTGTTTACTTGTTTGCTTACTTTATGTTCCTGTTATGCTATACGTACTAGTGTGCCTAAAACTAGATAGATACACCTCTCTCTTCTATCTTATTCTCGCTACATTACGGCATCACACTCATACTGTGTTTTCTGGTCATGAAGACAATGAGTGGACGCGGACGAGGAAACATTAACATGACACAGGCTCAGTTCACTAACCTGCTCAACACCGTGGCTGCAGCTTTCGCAGCTCACCCTATAGGTAAGCTCGTTGTTTTAGGATGTATAGATCCTACCGCCACATCGACTCTTCGCCTCTAAACCTATACGTTTCGCTTCTCACCCTATAGGTCAGCATGCACCTGCGCAACCACCAGTGTGTACTTTCAAAACTTTCATGGATTGCAAGCCTCTCCCTTTCAACGGCACTGAGGGTGCCATAGGTCTTCTGCATTGGATTGAGAAAATTGAAGCTGTTTTTGCTGTTTGCGAGTGTCCCCCTGCGAACTGGGTGAAGTTTGCTACTGCTACGCTTGAAGGGAGCGCGCTTTCTTGGTGGAAGGCGCAGATTCAGATGTTTGGATTGGAAACTGCAAATGCCACTGCGTGGGAGGATTTCAAGGATATGATTAAGGATGAATACTGTCACCGGGATGACATCCACAAGCTTGAGAATGAGTACTATGAGCTCAAGATGGTTGGGTCGGAAATTGAGACCTACACCAAGTTATCCATTGATTATGCTGCTCTTTGCCCAAACATGTCTCGACCAATGTACCGAAGGATTGAACTGTACATCAAGGGTTTGGCTCCAGAAATTCGAAGCCATGTCACTTCAGCCAACCACACTACCATTCAGCCGATCGTTCGACTTGCTCACAAACTCACTGATCAGGCTGTAGAGGAGGGCAGGTTGCCCAAAAGGATCAGTGCTACCGTCGGAACTTCTAGTGACAGCAAGCGTAAGTGGGAAGGAAGTCAAAGCAAGGATGCTAACCCCACTCAGGCCCCAGCGCAGCAAAGGAAAACTGAAAGCAGCAAAGGCACTCAGCAACAGGGTGGCTACCGGGGAAGCTACCCTAAGTGCAACAAGTGTAACAAGCACCACAATGGGGCATGTAACAAGGGCCAGTGTCAGCGATGCCACAAGATGGGGCACGACGCCAAGGATTGTCGAAGTCAGTTCCCAGCTAGACAGAATCAGCAACAACCCCAACAGCAACAGCAGCAGGGAAACAACAGGGCATGTTTTAAGTGTGGAGCTGAGGGGCACTTTAAGAAGGATTGTCCTGAACTGAATCAGAACCGCAACAATAATCAGGGAGCTGGGAACAGCAATCAGAACAACAATGCTGGGAATGGTGCTAGAGGAAGAGCTTTTGTGATTGGAGCTGGAGAAGCAAGGAATGACCCCAATGTTGTGACGGGTAAGTTCCTACTCGATGATCGTTATGTTTCTGTGTTATTTGATTCCGGTGCCGATGCTAGTTATGTATCTCTACGTATTAGTAAGAAGCTTAAGCGTCCGCTTTCGTTACTAAGTTCTCCTCATATCGTCGAGTTAGCTAATGGTAGAAACATCGAGGCCTCACATGTTGTCAAGGGCTGCAAACTAGAGTTGTCTGGTCAGACATTTAGTATCGACCTTTTCCCTGTTACTCTTGGAAGCTTCGACGTCGTTATTGGTATGGATTGGTTATCCAAGCATCGCGCTGAGATCCTTTGTCAAGAGAAAGCAGTTCGTATTCCTCGTCGTTCTGGCAAACCCCTCATTGTACCAGGTGGCAAAGGCGGAGAAATCTCCGGCATTATCTCGTTCTTGAAGGCCCAGAAGTGTTTACGAAAAGGGCACACCGCTATCTTAGCACTTGTTACCAACACGCAGGAAAAGGAAAAGAGGATTGAAGACTTTCCAGTAGTGCGTGACTACCCCGAGGTATTTCCTGAGGAATTACCTGGACTCCCTCCCCATCGTCAGGTCGAATTCCAAATCGAGCTAGCTCCCGGAGCAGCGCCTATAGCTCGTGCACCTTATCGACTAGCCCCCGCAGAATTGAAGGAACTCTCGACACAACTACAGGAACTATTGGATAAAGGGTTTATCCGTCCTAGTTCGTCACCCTGGGGAGCACCGGTACTCTTTGTTAAGAAGAAGGATGGCACGTTCCGAATGTGCATTGACTATCGTGAGCTGAACAAGGTTACCATCAAGAATCGTTACCCTCTCCCGCGAATCGACGATTTGTTTGATCAGTTGCAAGGTTCGAGCTACTATTCTAAGATTGACCTGCGATCAGGCTACCATCAGTTAAGGGTCCGTAATGAAGATATTTCCAAGACTGCATTCAGAACTCGTTATGGTCATTATGAATTCCTCGTTATGCCCTTTGGAATGACCAACGCCCCTGCAGTGTTCATGGATCTCATGAACCGTGTGTGCAAACCCTACCTCGACAAGTTCGTGATCGTGTTCATAGACGACATTTTGATCTACTCGAAGAGTCAGGAAGAGCATGAACAGCACCTGCGCCTTATCCTCGAACTCCTTCGCAACGAGCAACTGTATGCCAAGTTCTCGAAATGCGACTTCTGGCTTCGAGAAGTCCATTTCCTTGGGCACGTGGTTAACAAGGATGGAATCCACGTCGACCCAGCTAAGATCGACTCTATAAAGAATTGGCCTACCCCTAAGACTCCAACTGAAGTTCGCCAATTCTTGGGATTGGCAGGTTACTACCGCAGATTCATTCAGGGATTCTCAAAGATTGCACAACCCCTCACTACACTTACTCAGAAAGGCGTCACCTACAAGTGGAATGAAGCACAGGAATCTGCTTTTCAGAGGCTTAAGGATAACCTCTGCAGTGCTCCTATTCTCTCGTTACCTGAAGGCACGGACGACTTTGTGGTTTACTGCGATGCGTCTATTCATGGGCTCGGTTGCGTGTTGATGCAACGCGAGAAAGTTATTGCTTACGCCTCTCGACAACTTAAGACACATGAAAGGAATTACACAACACACGACTTGGAACTGGGAGCGGTGATATTTGCGCTTAAGATATGGAGACATTACCTGTACGGTACCAAGTGCACCATTTACACCGATCACAGGAGTCTCGAGCATATCTTTAAGCAGAAGGAGTTAAACATGCGACAACGTCGATGGGTTGAACTTCTGAATGATTACGAATGCGCCATCAAGTACCATCCGGGCAAGGCCAATGTTGTGGCAGACGCCCTCAGCCGGAAAGACACTATACCACGGCGCGTGCGAGCATTACAACTTACTATCCAGTCTAGTCTCCCTACCCAGATCCGAAATGCTCAGATTGAAGCTTTGAAACCGGAAAACATCAGGGCTGAGTCCCTGCGAGGATCAAGACAACAGTTAGAGCAAAAAGAAGACGGCGCCTACTATGTGGCAGGGCGCATTTGGGTCCCACTTTACGGAGATCTACGAGAGCTTGTGATGGACGAAGCCCATAAGTCCCGTTATTCAGTACATCCTGGTGCAGATAAGATGTACCACGACTTAAGGACCACTTACTGGTGGCCTGGCATGAAAGCCCACATAGCGGCCTATGTTAGCAAATGTTTGACCTGCGCAAGAGTCAAGATCGAGTATCAGAAACCAGCAGGCCTACTCCAGCAACCGGAAATCCCAAAGTGGAAATGGGAGCAGATTTCTATGGATTTTGTTACAGGGCTACCTAGATCCCAACGCGGGAATGACACTATTTGGGTGATAGTAGATCGATTGACTAAGTCTGCACACTTTCTGGCCATTAAGGAAACAGACAAGTTCTCAACCTTGGCAGAAATCTATTTAAAGGAAGTAGTCTCCAGGCACGGGGTGCCAACTTCTATTATTTCCGACCGAGACGCTCGTTTCACTTCCGAGTTGTGGCAAGCTATGCACAAATCCTTTGGCTCACGTTTGGACATGAGCACCGCTTATCACCCGCAAACGGATGGGCAGTCTGAACGCACCATCCAAACCCTGGAAGACATGCTTAGAGCATGTGTGATCGATTTTGGCAAGAACTGGGAGAAGCATCTACCGTTGGTGGAATTCTCCTACAACAACAGCTACCACACTAGCATTCAGGCGGCACCTTTTGAGGCATTGTACGGTCGTAAATGCCGATCACCTCTTTGCTGGGCGGAAATAGGCGACAGTCAACTCACAGGCCCAGAACTAGTGGTAGATACAACGGAAAAGATTTCCCAGATCAGGCAACGCATGGCGGCAGCTCGTGACCGTCAGAAAAGCTACGCTGACGTAGGAAACCGTTAGAATTCCAGGTCGGGGACCGGGTTCTACTTAAAGTCTCACCCTGGAAGGGTGTGGTTCGTTTCGGTAAACGAGGTAAACTGAATCCACGGTATGTTGGACCATTCGAAATTACCGAGAAAATCGGTAAGGTTGCTTATAGATTAAACCTGCCTGCAGAGCTGAGTGCAGTGCACAACGTATTTCACATATCTAACCTGAAGAAGTGTTTGTCGGATGAAACACTTGTAATTCCTTTTAAGGAACTGACTATAGATGAACAGCTACACTTTACTGAGGAACCGATTGAGATCACGGATCGAGAGATCAAAACCCTCAAACGTAGCCAGATACCCCTTGTGCGAGTTCGTTGGAACTCACGGCGCGGCCCAGAGTTTACCTGGGAGCGGGAGGACCAGATGAAGTCCAAGTATCCCCAGTTATTCCCAAACGAAAACCCCAGCACTGAAGCTACAACCGAATTTCGGGACGAAATTCCAAACTAACGGGGGGATGATGTGACACCCCGTTGAAACACGCTAGCTTGGCAGTGGCTGCTTCAACTTTCGGGACGAAAGTTCTTAAAACTTGGGGATAATGTGACACTCGAGGTTTTTCCGAACGATCACCTTGTAATATTTTGTGTGTATATATATATTATTAAATGGAAACGTGATTTTTGCATGATATGTGTGATATGTATGTATTATGTATATATTTATATGAGAGCCGAAACCACGACCCGAGACCATGACTCGCAACCGGGCGGTTGCGAGTGGGCCTCTTGGTTTCGAGTGGCCCTTGGGCCGTAACCGGTTTGGGCCGAAACCCCAAGCCCAACCCGAAAACACCCCTTGTATATATAATCCCCACCATCTCCTCATTTCCCTCATTTGCTACTAGAACATACACACACACTCCTTACTTTCCCTCAACTAAGAAAACCCTCAAACAACAAACCATCCTCTCCTTCTCTTCTCGGTTCAAGCTTGGATCCCGGACAAGAAACTCGGACAAGTTCATCATCACTCATTCGGACACTTCATCTCCTCGGCTTCTTCCTTTATTTCGGCTCATTCTTCTCCTTCTCAACCGGTTAGTGATTATTATGTGCATAGGGTTTATATTGTTGTATGAACTAGATTTTTATGCATGTTTGGTTAGAAATATTATGCTTGGCTAGAAATACTATGCATGATTTT
This sequence comes from Helianthus annuus, assembly GCF_002127325.2. Taxonomy (NCBI): domain Eukaryota; kingdom Viridiplantae; phylum Streptophyta; class Magnoliopsida; order Asterales; family Asteraceae; genus Helianthus; species Helianthus annuus. The sequence continues at coordinate 59,544,494 of NC_035440.2, forward strand.
TAGGAAGATTGTGAAGTTTTGACTATGTGTGTTAAACCTTATGTATGATACTTGCTAACATGCTTAAATGGTTATGGAATAATGGTTTAAGGATGTTTAGGGCCAACCGAGTTATGTTAATGCCACTAAGTGTATGTTTTACTTGTTCTTGCATATTAATCTTGTTAGAAATAGGTGATTTTCGGTCCAAAATGTGTGATTATGTTGGCATGAAAACCCTAGAAAAATATGAATATAGGATGAACTTGTTGAATGTGGGTTTGAAGATACAAAAATGGCAAAGTTTGATCTATCTTTACTAATATTCAGATTAGGCAAAGTGTTAGTGAAATATTATTGGTTGTTTCCTATTATGGGCCTGAATTCTTGGTACAATTTGGACTGTCATATCTGCATCATCACGTGTACATGAAAGTGACAGATTACGACTCGCAGCGACGACAGATTACGACTCGCAACCACAGCATTCCGACTCGAAACCACACCGTTGCGACTCGCAACCAAAGCATGACAAGTCGAAACCACGTGATTGCGACTCGAGACTACGTCGGTTGCGACTCGCAACCACAGCATGATGACTCGAGACCACGGTTACGACTCGCAACCACAGCGTGACAAGCCGAAACCACCTGGTTGCGACTCGAGACCAGCTGGTTGCGAGTGGGCTGTTCATCTTGGTTACTGGGCCCATATGTGTTTAACTTGGACTATCTGTTGACTGGATTATGTGTTGCTGTTGACTGCTTAATTACTTAGGCCGGCCCAGTAACCCACTGTTTACTTATATGCTTGATACGTGTTAGTTACGTGCCTATATGTGTTTTACGTGAATGCTTGTACACCGAACCTGACCTATACCGGTAACCATGTTAGGACGTGGTGACCAACGTGATTGACAAGTAACCTAAACCTACCGAGCAACCCAAGGTGAGTTCACAACTTGAAAGCATGCGTCCCGGTGGTTTGGGACACGAGACTAACAACCCTATCCCCTGGTAAAAGGGGATACCATTTACATACTTTCCCTAGTTATTGGGAACAAAACTTACTTTTCCTTCCCGGGTATTGGGAAACCTTTTGGTTAATTACTGTTTATACGGATTGCAACTAACGGCACTAAACGAAACTCTATCACTCAAGTCCCTACTACAAATACCGATTAGTCGCCGGGTTAGGCGAGCGGGTTATTAGTTGATAGCGCTATTTAGGTGTTTACCAGCCTCACACCGTGCCCTGGTTTGGGACGGTCGTGAACTAATGTACTCAGAAATCCGTCAATGATGATAGAACATTGACATCGGGGCATCCTGCGGATACGCAACGGTTACCTAGTGTTCGGTATTGGAAAAACAGTTTAGTCGCTAACTTTTGGGGTAGCTCCCCAGGGCATGTATAAACGGATAAATTAACCGGTGAAACAAAGTTTTTGGTAATTAAAACTGGACAACTAGTGAACTCACTCAGCATTATTGTTGACCCCCCTTACTGCATGCTTTGCAGGTAACCCGTGACGAAGGAGCTTGCTGCTTGGGAACGTGTAGTGTCTGTTCACCCTTGTGTTGGGTGTTACCTTATTTTGGACCATGGACTTGTTTAACTACTACTTTATTTATGCTTCCGCTACTTATTACTGCTTTGAACTTAAAACTTTAAACCCTGAACTTAATATTTGCTAAGCTTATGAATAGTAAGTATTACTTTTGTTATCAACTTAAGTATTCGGTATAATTGGTGGCTGGATCCTGGTCAGTCACGCCCTCGAAGCGGGTGTTATCCGCAGGTGGATTTTGGGGGTGTGACATTTAACAACAATATTAAGCATGTTAAGGCATATCTTACTTGTCATAGGACTAGTTAGGCTTTCCGAACGCGTTTTACGCAAACGACGCGTTAAAGTGCCATAAGCTACCTTAACGGGTCGTAACGGGTCAAAAGCACTTAGGATAAGTTTCATTTTAGTATGTAGGCTTTGTCAAACCATATTACATAAGTTCCCATACTTATTTGGTTTACGAACCCTCGTACTACCCGATCCACCGATAGGTCCGTTTATTAATGTAGATACCTATATAGGAGCCGTTTGATTCCGTGATCTTCTAGCATTGCTTGGTGGTTATCCTACGACTTCTAAGCAATCTCAAGTGAGTACATAGACCCCTCTTTTACTGTTTTTCAAACATTTTGGGGTGAAACACATGTGCCTACTTGTTACTTTCATGCTTTCCATGTTTTCATAACTTATACTTGCTATGTTCATTAGTACACTATTAGTACATGATTTCATTATGTTTTGCTATGTATGTTTACTTAACATGCTAGCACATTGATTTACATTACATTACTTTGCGATATATGTTTACATGGCATATTAGCACATTGTTTTTCATGACTTTTCTGCTTTGTATGTTTACTTAGCATACTTAGTACATTGTTTTCACATAACTTGTTTACATTTGGTATAACATTTGGTTTGCATAAACGGTTCTTCACTACATTCATTAACATTAGCTACGCCGCTCGGTAGTAAGTAATGGTACCATAGGACTTGACAAATCCCGTTCCTGACATCCTGGGTTGGTTTGGATGAAAGGAATGACTGAATCCGAAAACATTTTTACTTTGATAACCTTTACTCTAAGGTTATCCTGCTGTCTCAAGGCTTGAATGTAATGCGTTAACTTACCACATAAATGTTTGTATCAATAAAACAAGCTTTTACTTGGCAAAACATAACTTTTTGATTTATTCAAAATACTTTGTTTTGTTCCTTTTTACTTATGGTTAAGTATTCTCATTTTGTTACTTACCATACATAACTTTTGTTTACACATACTTAACTACATGACTACATTTTGGGTTGAACATTTGATGATTGGTTTGAACATGAACTATATACTTTGGTGGTTTGTTTAAGTGACTTAAGTAACGATATGTGTGTAGTATGCTACAAGCATGGTGGATACGCCGTTGGTACTTCCTATATATAAGTGCTTGTATTGTATTACATGACATACCGTTATTTAAATCATTCGATTTTGGATTTATACATTTTTGCAAATAACATATTTTTCACAAGACTTCGTTTTTCAAAACAATTTATTTCATACAACTTATTTTTACTTGGTTATTCTTTTAACCATACATCATTCTTTTATATACATACATATTAACTGATTTGTTATCACTTTTCAAACATTTTCTTAAACCTAAGTCATGAATCCTATTTTCACAAAACCTATGTATCTCACAGGCATTTTTATGCTGACGTACCTATTTTCACATGTGTTTCAGGAGCTAATGCATAGGACGTTCGTGACACGCTAGGGTGGACTTGGGCCTTAGTGATATAAAATGGAGCTAGACTTAGTTTAATTATGTGATGTACTTTTGTTTTCTTCTATCTTAAGACAATGTGACTTGTGGGTTCTCGTTTGAAACAATGTATTCCACCCTTGGGTGATGAATAAAATATTATTTTAATTACCATGGTTGTGGAACAATAATTCTGTTACAACACTCCCCGACGTTTCCGCCACGATTTGATGTTTTACGTGGTCGGGGTGTGACAGAAGAGTTGGTATCAGAGCCAATGGTTATAGGGAATTAGGTTATTAGTAATGCTTTGACCTAGACTATAACCTTTCTAGGACCCCAACACAAGTAGTCTTGTGTTTAGATCTTAAAACATGCACTTCACCTATCCTTAGGTGATCGCTAAAACAAGAACCCAGTTTTCTAAAACGATTTTTGAAAAACAATCCTCTGTTTTCAAATGATTTATTATATGATTTTGAACCCTTCCAGTTTGATTTTTGGCCTTGTTCCTTCCAAGTTTTCAAAATCTCGTCAAAGTTTTGGGTTCTAAATAGTGTGAACACGTGCAAACTGGAAGAGTGAATGCCTGTACCCTGGGTTTTCTGTCTAAGGCTAGAGTGTTCGTACAAATCCACATAATCGGACCAGTCACTCTTACCTGGGAACTTCTGGGGTGAGTGTTCACTTATAGGCGAGCATGTCTTCGCTAAGCATTATTTATGGACCCATTTACTTTGATTAGTCACTGTGTGTCATTTGTTTGCTTTGTGATACGGACGAATGACCACCATCCTTGCTTTGTTGATTTTGTTTCATCTCGTTCTTTTCATCTAATCATCTCACTCGTTTCCTCTCATGTTTTCCTCTTTTTAGCATGCCTCCTCGACGCGAAAATCAGCTACCTAATGCCGAACTGGCAGAAATCATCACACAGCATATGGCTGCTGCGTTCCCGAATCTTATTGCTCAGTTTAACCAAGCCAACATCAATCAGAACGCTCCTTGTAACTTCAAGAGCTTCAATTCGGCTAAACCACTCAAGTTCAGTGGTACTGAGGGGGCAACTGGGCTCCTTCAATGGTTTGAGAACATTGAGAATACTTTTCGTCATGTTCAGTGTCCTGATAATCGCAAAGTCAAGTTTGCTTCTAGTGTTTTTCAGAAGAGGGCGTTGACATGGTGGAACGGGGTTATGAGAGATCGTGGTGCTGAAGTTGCTTTAGCACAAACATGGGCTGAGTTAAGGACTCTCATGATGAGTGAGTTTTGTCCTCGTCATGAACTACGAGCGCTGGAAAGGGAGTTTGACGATCTAAAGCAGTTTAGTGGCGAGCACCGGGCATATACTGACAGGTACGAAGAGTTGAGTTTATTATGCCCAACAATGGTCACCCCACTCGACAAGGCTATCGAGAGATACATCGATGGTCTACCTGACTCTGTGCAAGACATCGTTACTTGTAGTAAGCCTACCACTGTTCGTCAGGCAATCGAACTATCTGCAACGTTGACTGAGTCGCAGATTCGAAAGGGTAAGTTGCACAGGAAGGGTGACAAGAAGGGTAAGAAGCAGGAGTCTGATAAGAAGGATAGCAAGAAAGGTAAAAGCAAGAAGGGGAGTGATGCAGGTTCCTCAAAGGGTTCTAGGAAGCGGAAGGCTTCCCAAAATTTTGCCGTTACTACGCAAACAAATCAGCCTGCGCAACCTCTTGCCAAGAAACCATACTTTGGCAATGCACCTTTGTGCAATAAGTGTAACGGACATCATCAACCGCACCACCAGTGCCGTCAATGTACCAACTGCGGAAGGTCTGGTCATCTTGCTGCTACATGCCGCATTCCTGTCAATCAGAATCGGGCGGCTCAGAACCCGGCTCAACAAGTTGCTCAGCCTCTTGCTCAGCAACAAGGTCAAGCAGCACGACCTCACTTCCCACCAGGTTCCTGTTACAACTGTGGGGATCTGACCCACTACCGTAATCAGTGTCCAAGATTGGTGAATGCAAACCCGGTTCAAGCTCAGGCTCAGGCTCGTGGACGAGCTTTTAACATGAATGCTATTGAGGCGCAATCAGACAACGAGGTGGTGAACGGTACGTTCTTTGTCAATAATCAACCTGCGTCTGTTCTTTTTGATTCAGGGGCTGATAAGAGTTTTGTGTCGTTATCTTTTGAGCCTTTGCTTCGCGTGTCTAGAACGAAACTAGGTAAGCCTTTGACAGTAGAAGTTGCGAGTGGTGAACCCGTTGTTCTTGATTCTGTTCTTCGCAACTGCCAGTTGAACCTTAACGACCACCTGTTTCCTATTGACCTCACGCCTATGCAACTTGGAAGCTTCGACATTATTGTGGGCATGGATTGGTTAGCCAAGCATCGCGCAGAGGTAGTTTGCTTTGAGAAGATTGTTCGTGTGCCACTTTCGTCAGGTGAGATACTACTGGTTCGTGGTGAGAAACCTGCTAGTAGCCTCAAGCTTATGTCTTGTTTTCAAGCTCGGAAGTATCTGCGAAAGAACTATGTGGCCTTCTTGGCACATGTTACAGCAGATAAAGACAAAGGTAAGTCTATGCAAGATATCCCTGTTGTTTGGGATTATCCGGAGCTATTTCCTGAAGAGTTACCTGGTCTACCCCCAGCACACCAAGTCGAGTTCCGTATCGATCTCGTACCTGGTGCAAATCCTATTGCCAGAGCCCCATATCGTCTTGCACCGTCTGAGATGCAAGAGCTATCTAAGCAGCTTCAGGAGCTTTCTGACAAAGGTTTTATCCGTCTTAGCTTTTCACCTTGGGGTGCTCCCATTCTCTTTGTCAAGAAAAAGGATGGATCCTTCAGAATGTGTGTCGATTATCGTGAGCTGAATAAGCTTACCATCAAGAATCGATATCCCCTACCTCGCATTGATGACCTCTTTGACCAGTTACAGGGTGCTACTTGCTTTTCGAAGATCGACCTTCGTTCTGGGTATCATCAACTTCGTGTGCATGAAGAGGATATTCCCAAGACAGCATTCCGCACTCGATATGGGCATTATGAGTTCACAGTCATGCCATTCGGTTTGACCAATGCTCCTGCTATTTTCATGGACTTAATGAATAGGGTCTGCAAGCCTTATTTAGATAAGTTCATCATCGTTTTTATCGACGATCTCTTGATTTATTCTAAGACGCGAGCTGATCACGAGCACCATCTTCGTCTTACTCTGGAACTCCTAAAGAAAGAGCAACTTTTTGCCAAGTTTTCCATGTGTGAATTTTGGCTTAAGGAAGTTCAATTTTTGGGACATATTGTCAACGAACAAGGTATTCATGTAGATCCCTCCAAGATTAGTGCGATTAAGGATTGGGATATGCCTACTACTCCTACTGAGGTTCGTTCTTTTCTTGGTCTTGCGGGTTATTACCGCCGCTTCATCGAGAACTTCTCAAAAATTGCAGTTCCTCTAACTGCTCTAACTCAGAAGAATAAACCCTTTGAATGGGGTTCCAAACAAGAAGAAGCGTTTCAGACCTTGAAGCAGAAGCTTTGTAATGCACCTATTCTGACTTTGCCCGAGAGCAATGATGATTTTGTTGTTTACTGTGATGCATCGAAATTGGGTCTTGGCTGTGTTCTGATGCAAAGGAACAAAGTCATAGCCTACGCATCTAGACAATTGAAGGTACATGAGAGAAACTACACCACTCACGATCTTGAGTTTGGTGTAGTTGTCTTTGCTCTCAAAATCTGGAGACACTATTTGTACGGCACAAAATGCGTGGTTTTCACTGACCACAAAAGTCTTCAGCACATCTTCAATCAGAAAGAACTCAACATGAGGCAAAGACGTTGGGTCGAACTCCTAAACGACTATGATTGCGAAATTCACTACCATCCTGGTAAAGCGAATGTTGTGGCTGACGCATTGAGTCGAAAGGAACGTACTATGCTTCATTGTGTTCGTGTTCAATCTGCTATTCAAGCACGATCCGATATCCAAGCACGCATTGCTCAAGCTCAACAGGCTTGTGTTTCACAAGACTTAATGGGTAAGGAATTACCCTGTCACATTAAGCCTGATCTTGTTTTGAAGGAAGATGGATCCTATTATTTCATGGACCGTTTGTGGGTCCCAAGCCTAGATGACCTTCGCGTTTTGCTTATGGATGAAGCCCATAAGTCTCGTTACTCTATTCATCCTGGCTCAGACAAGATGTATAAGGATCTTCGTACTCTGTATTGGTGGCTTGGTATGAAGAAAGACATTGCCTTATACGTTTCTAAATGCCTTACTTGTCTCAAGGTTAAGGCTGAACACCAACATCCTTATGGTCTTTTGGAGCAACCAGAGATCCCAGTTTGGAAATGGGAAAACATTGCTATGGATCTCATTACTAAACTTCCGCGCACTAAGAAAGGTCATGATGCCATCTGGGTAGTTGTTGATCGTCTTACTAAATCAGCGCATTTCTTGCCAATCCGTGAGGATTTTTCTGCTGAAAGACTGGCTGAAATCTATGTGGATGAAATTGTATCTCGACATGGTGTTCCTTTGAACATTATTTCTGATAGAGATGCTCGCTTCTCTTCTCGTTTTTGGAGAACCATGCAATCTGCTATGGGGACCCAACTAAATCTAAGCACAGCATATCATCCACAAACAGATGGCCAAACTGAAAGAACAATCCAGACTTTGGAGGATATGCTTAGAGCTTGTGTGATCGATTTTGGTGGTAGTTGGGATTCACATCTTCCATTAATTGAATTCTCCTACAACAATAGTTATCACTCCAGCATCAACATGGCTCCTTTCGAGGCTCTCTATGGTCGAAAATGTCGTTCACCAGTCTGCTGGAATGAGATCGGTGAGGCTCAGCTTACTGGACCTAACCTCATTCTAAAGACAACTGATAAGGTTAAGAAAGTTCGTGATAACTTACAGACAGCTCGAAGCCGTCAAAAGAGTTACGCGGACCGACGACGCAAGCCCTTGGAATTCCAGGTCGGTGATCGTGTATTACTTAAGGTCTCACCTTGGAAAGGTGTGATCAGATTTGGAAAGACAGGAAAACTTGCACCTAGATACGTTGGACCATTCAAGATCGTCGAAAGAATCGGTAAGGTAGCCTACAGACTTGCATTACCTCCCGAACTTGGAAATGTTCATCCAACTTTCCACGTATCCAGTCTCAAAAAGTGTCTAGCTGATGAGAACCTCCACATACCGCTTGACGAAATCCGTGTTGATAAAGCACTTCATTTTGTTGAGAAACCTGTGGAAATTATGGATCATGAAGTCAAATGGCTTAAACGCAAGCGCATTCCGTTGGTTAAAGTTCACTGGGATCTAAACGTGGACCTGAGTTTACTTGGGAACGTGAAGATCAAATGAAGGAGAAATATCCACATCTATTCCCACGAGTTTCCTCTAAACAAATTTCGGGACGAAATTTCCACAAGTAGGGGAGACTGTGACATCTGTGCTTGTGATCATTGTAAACAGTTCAGTTATCAATGAAATAAAGTTATTTGATCCCTATGTTTATTTGTTTATGTTTGATTTTTTTCATGTTTTGACTTTTATTCGATTTCAAACTCTATATCGCTTTCTGGAGAATTATACGCAAACTGGTGCGTAAACGTAGTCAGTTTAACGCGACAAATACTCCGGAACATCAATTTATGCTTAACATACCTTAAATAACCTTTACATAACTTAGAAATAAGTTTTGAAGGCTTTGGTATGGCAAAATCAAGTTTATTCACTTACAGGGACTAGAATTGACAAACTGCGAAAGTATGCCGATTTGAATTGTAACAAACATTCCGGAACATGACCATAAGTTAAACACACCTTAAATATCCCTTACATAGCTTAGAAATAGGCTTTGATGGGTTCGGTGTGCTAAAATAAACTTTTGGGTCATTCAGGGACTAAAAGCGTCAAAAAGTGCATAAGTTTGCATTTTCGCGCATAACTTACATTCTGAATTCATCCGGACATCCAAAAATTTATGTAATCATTAAAATATTATGTTTTAGTGATTAGCTTGTCAAAAATCCAATCGTCGCGCAATTTGGACCACTTTTGCGTCCGTTACGACTTCCGTCGTAATTAACCGAACAACGCAATCGTACGGCCAAACGAAACGACATCCGGCACATTTTTGAGCATGTTTCAAGTTCCCTATACTTTAACTTCATTTTAGATCCTTAAAATGGGGTTAACGGGGTTTAAACGTGCCAAAACGCATCAAAAATCAAGTTTGGAGGTACAGGGGCCTGTTCTGCCAAATTCAATCTTTCTGACCTGCAGGGTCCTTACGGAGCGTAAGACCTATTCCATACGGTCCGTAAGCAGGTGCCAGATACCAGAAAATGCAATCCAGCTTGATCCAGCTGTTCCTCACTTGTGCAAATGGTTTTGGGCAATCTATGGGCTGGTTTGGGGGCTCCCCTGGTTTTGTAAAACAATGGGCTTGATGTGTACGGCCTAGATCGAAGCACGTTATTCAACGAACGATCCTAACGGTTCTACTACATCTATAAATACCCCCACCATGTCTTGCTCAAAACCCACTTGAATTCTGAGATTTTCTCTAAGTTGAAGTGTTGAACACTTCATACCTGAGAAATACTTGGAATATCAATCTTGCGGGGACCTTCTATAAGTATTCTTTCGCGTTTTCGTTCGTTTTAGCGTTAAAGTCAAACTGTGTTTGACTTTCTGCATTGACCAGTTTTTGGTCAACGCGAAGTTCGTTTGAACTTCATAACGTGAGCGTAATCACGATGGTTATAGTCCCTAGTAACTATACCTACTGATTACCACGTTATCTAGGCTCAGTGACGAGTCGTAGTTTCGGCCAAAATGCGTTTTCTCGCGTATTTTGTAACCAAACTACCCTAGGGTATTAAAACCGTTTGTTTTAATACCAAACCTGTTTTCTAACATTACTAAACATGTTCTAGCATGTTTAGCTCGTCGCTTTTAGATTTGTGCTTGTTTAGGGTCGTAAAGGTAAGCGATCTAATCAATCGCTTATGCTTACGAACCCGACCCATTTGGTCGATCTTTAGGATCCGACCAAACATTTTAGGTGACCATAGTTGTATAGGGAATAACCTTTCGAGGTTATACCTTATGGTCACGACGTTTAAGTAGTTGTATGATAAGTAGTTCTTATGCCTTAGGTAAATTACCAAAATACCCTTTTTGCGCAAAAAATTCATTTTAAACCTATGTAACATAATTTTTGGTATCTAAACTGATTTAACAACAATATTAAGCATGTTAAGGCATATCTTACTTGTCATAGGACTAGTTAGGCTTTCCGAACGCGTTTTACGCAAACGACGCGTTAAAGTGCCATAAGCTACCTAAACGGGTCGTAACGGGTCAAAAGCACTTAGGATAAGTTTCGTTTTAGTATGTAGGCTTTGTCAAACCATATTACATAAGTTCCCATACTTATTTGGTTTACGAACCCTCGTACTACCCGATCCACCGATAGGTCCGTTTATTAATGTAGATACCTATATAGGTGTCGTTTGATTCCGTGATCTTCTAGCATTGCTTGGTGGTTATCCTACGACTTCTAAGCAATCTCAAGTGAGTACATAGACCCCTCTTTTACTGTTTTTCAAACATTTTGGGGTGAAACACATGTGCCTACTTGTTACTTTCATGCTTTCCATGTTTTCACAACTTATACTTGCTATGTTCATTAGTACACTATTAGTACATGATTTCATTATGTTTTGCTATGTATGTTTACTTAACATGCTAGCACATTGATTTACATTACATTACTTTGCGATATATGTTTACATGGCATATTAGCACATTGTTTTTCATGACTTTTCTGCTTTGTATGTTTACTTAGCATACTTAGTACATTGTTTTCACATAACTTGTTTACATTTGGTATAACATTTGGTTTGCATAAACGGTTCTTCACTACATTCATTAACATTAGCTACGCCGCTCGGTAGTAAGTAATGGTACCATAGGACTTGACAAATCCCGTTCCTGACATCCTGGGTTGGTTTGGATGAAAGGAATGACTGAATCCGAAAACAATTTTACTTTGATAACCTTTACTCTAAGGTTATCCTGCTGTCTCAAGGCTTGAATGTAATGCGTTAACTTACCACATAAATGTTTGTATCAATAAAACAAGCTTTTACTTGGCAAAACATAACTTTTTGATTTATTCAAAATACTTTGTTTTGTTCCTTTTTACTTATGGTTAAGTATTCTCATTTTGTTACTTACCATACATAACTTTTGTTTACACATACTTAACTACATGACTACATTTTGGGTTTTAAACATTGACAATGGTTTAGACAAGAACATTTGATGATTGGTTTGAACATGAACTATATACTTTGGTGGTTTGTTTAAGTGACTTAAGTAACGATATGTGTGTAGTATGCTACAAGCATGGTGGATACGCCGCTGGTACTTCCTATATATAAGTGCTTGTATTGTATTACATGACATACCGTTATTTAAATCATTCGATTTTGGACTTATACATTTTTGCAAATAACATATTTTTCACAAGACTTCGTTTTTCAAAACAATTTATTTCATACAACTTATTTTTACTTGGTTATTCTTTTAACCATACATCATTCTTTTATATACATACATATTAACTGATTTGTTATCACTTTTTAAACATTTTCTTAAACCTAAGTCATGAATCCTATTTTCACAAAACCTATGTATCTCACAGGCATTTTTATGCTGACGTACCTATTTTCACATGTGTTTCAGGAGCTAATGCATAGGATGTTCGTGACACGCTAGGGTGGACTTGGGCCTTAGTGATATAAAATGGAGCTAGACTTAGTTTAATTATGTGATGTACTTTTGTTTTCTTCTATCTTAAGACAATGTGACTTGTGGGTTCTCGTTTGAAACAATGTATTCCACCCTTGGGTGATGAATAAAATATTATTTTAATTACCATGGTTGTGGAACAATAATTCTGTTACAACACTCCCCGACGTTTCCGCCACGATTTGATGTTTTACGTGGTCGGGGTGTGACATTTGAAAGCGCATTAAAGTATTATACGAGGACCAGGTATAATACCCCAGATATCAAATAGTATAAAGACCTGGTATCTCAGAATCAGGCAATCTCTCAAACAAGATTTCGGGGGTTACCCATATATCCGAAAGATGTTCCCCACGAGATAAGCAAGTTTTGATATTTAGGTTTATATCTCGTAAACAATTTACTAACTGTGTGAAGCCTACTGGCACATCATTAGTGAGACTTGTTTAAAATCATTTTGACTTCACAATTCTTTAGCATGTTGTGATAGTCCACTTATGTACTATCATTTCCTCTTTTTCACAACAAACTCGATTTGAATTTTACAATGTTTTTGAATTTTTCAAAATTTCAAAATTTTCAAAATTTCGAATTTTTCTAAAATTTTTACTCCCCCTAAAATCAAAAATATATTTCAGTTTTGATTTTCCGGGAAAATTTGAAAACAATAAACTGTACAAAAAACTGACAACTGTTGTGAATTGCATCAATTCGCCATCCACTTGGCATAAACAATCATAACTCCCCCTGACAACAAACTATTTTCCCATAATGATTTCATAACACTTAATTTTGTTTTAATCAAAATGGTTTTTCCGGAAAAATTAGTTTTGTTGAATTTTACCAACCACTTATAGGTTAGGGGATTAAATTCATCATTTTGTTCAATTTAAACCACTTGTAAGTTCACATTTCCTTTTCTTTAATCACTTATAAGAAAGTTAAAACAAGTACAACTTAATGTCCTTGATTAACCACTTGTAGGTCGAAATATCACAGTTACCAACCTGTGAATTTCTTAAGAAAGATGCCGATTCCTACTCCCCAATTACCAACCTGGGAGTTCCAGCAAGTCATGATTTTTATTTGAAAAGATCCACCCAAGCCTGACGAGACTTGGGTTTGCTATCTTTTTTATTTACATTTCCGTTTGACAATGATGGAAAGGTTGCATCATCCATTGTCGACACGGATTCATCACTTTTTACATCAATTTGTGGCTCTTTTGATTTTGACGAATCAGATTCATTGCCAGAAGATGGCTCTTTTGTTTTCAAGAAAACAAATTCACCACCCATTCTTTATCGGAACCCAATCCTTACAAGACTTAGGTTTTCCAAATTTATCAACCTGTGACATGAATGATCTTTCACAGTTTCTTTTATACTCAAAAACTTTGATAAAGATTTTATCCGAAAAATTAACTTTCTTGGATTTTTTATCAGTTTGATTAGTCAATTTTTCTTTCTTTATCCTCTCTTTTGTCCTCAGATTTGTATCTGATGAATTCGTTGTCGAGTAAAGCGATTCATCAGAACTTTTATCTGAATAAACAGTTGTACCCGAGGACAAAATCTTTTAAAGATACTCTCTCGCTTTCTTTCTTTTCTTTCTCAGTCTATCTTTCTAACCTTGTGAAAGTTTCACTTTCTATTCTTTCACTATCTGTTCTTTGGGCTTTTCTTCGATTTTGACTGAGTTTTTCTCCATCATTCTTTGAGATTCAGCCCTCGATCTTCCCTTTGATCTCATTGGGCAATCTCTGGCAACATGACCTCTGATTTGACAATTATAGCATCTTCTTGTTTCAAAACTCTGACTTTGGCAGTTAACAACAATGTGTCCTTCAAAACCACATTTGTAACACACTCTGTTATCATACCATTCTCCACTTTCAAACCAAACACTCAAATCATAACACTGATTTGATTTGTTGTACTCATCATTTCTCTGTTTTCTACCATTGTAATGATTTATCTTTGAAGAATCTTCATCCCGTCTTCTCATGTACACTTGATTTGACTTTTGAGCACTGTGGTCAAACCTACACCACTTATTACCAACTTTTTATGAGTTTTGATTTTCAACTTTTTGTGGTTTTTTATAATGATTGGATGATTGAACTGGTGATCTTTTATTTTTGTTTTGAAAATTTTCTGAATTTTTAACATTTTGTTTTTGTTCTACACTCTTCTTCAAAGGTTTTTGCTTTGAACATTCACCTTTTTCAGTAGAATGTAAAACAGTTTCTTGAAATTTTTCTTTTAATTTCAAAAATAGTTTCTTTTTCTCATATTCATCATCAGATTTATCATCACAATCTTCAATTATGACTTTGTCATAATTTGTGACATTGTCACTTATTGGAATTTCATTGATCGGTTTTGGACATATATGATCTAGTAATGAAGACGAGGTCACAAAACCTTTCAATGTCTTTTCTAACTCAGCAATTTTATTTTTAGCACACTCAACTTCATTTTCAAGTTGAGTGATTTTCTCAAGATGAGAATTTATTGCTTTTTCATTTTCAATTTTATTTTTGTCTAAAACAGATTTTTCATTTTCTAAAACATTTATTTGACTTTGAAATTCTGTTTCTTTTTCTTTTAAAATTTTGTTTTCTAATTTTATCCAAAAAACATCTTCTTTTTCTGAAATTTTTATTTTGTTTTCAAAATCTTTTTCAATTTTCAATTTTCCATTTTCCAAAAATGTTATTTTATTTTGAAATTCTTTTTCATTTTCTTTTAAAATTTTGTTTTCCAATGTCAAACTCTCCACATCTTTCAGGAGTTTGATATTGTCTGATTCAGATTTATCACATTTTGAGCACACTGGTACAGAACTTGAAGTTTCATTTTTCACAGATTCTTCATTCTTTGAAATTACCTGTCTCTGTCTTGTATGTGCTTGCACAAAAGATTTTAACAAAATTAAGAGGATTCATATTTTCATCTATATAACAACCTCTCTTAATATCATATTTCATAATATCTTTTGCTACAAAACACATATTGACTCTTCTTCTCATTTCAAGAATTACATCCAAACTCATTTTATCTAAATTCTTTTCTATTTCATTTAACACACCTTTCTTTTTCTTATCATTTTCATACTTGTGTGTTTTAAGCTCTCTGAGAAAATTCTTTTGGATAAAATTTTGAAAATCTAGAATCCTTTTTCAGAATGATCAAAAATTCATTCCATTCTGCAGGTAACGCAGCTGCAAACTTTGATATCTTTTCAGCATTTGACATTCTAATCTCATAACTTTTTAAATGATCAAGTAAAATTTCAAAATGGTTTTCCAACTCATCCAACTTTTCATCTTTCTTACACAAAAAGTATTCAAGTCTCATAACCCACTCATTCTTTTTCACATCATTATACCTACTATCCAAAAACCCGTAAAACCAATTATTTAATCTTTCAAGATCATCATTTTCCATTTTTTTTCAAACATTTTAACCATACTTCAAACAATTTGATGTTCAAACTTTCAAACAAACTGGAATCAAGTCTCAAATGAATTGGATACTTTGGTGCTAAATGGAATGTTGTTTCAAGCGAATTGGATGACTTAGTGTCCAATTCGTGTGAAATGAGATACTTAACCTTTCAAGCGAAATGAAGATGACTTTCACACGAAATGGCACTTAGAAGCGAAATGGATCTTACAATCTCAATTCGTGCGAAATGAAACTAGATTTCAAACGAAATGAATCACTTTCAAGCGAAATGGGTCCAATATGTCCTTTTCGTGCGAAATGGAATCCTATTTGATGCGAAATGAACTTTCAAACGAAATGTCCTATTTCGTACGAAATGATGTCTCTTTCAAATGGAATGGCAATTTCAAATGAAATGGAAGTCCATTTCGTACGAAATCATGCTGAATCATCCAATCGGCTGGTTTTTGACAAAATTGAACAAGATTTAGGTCGATTTTAGCTCTGATTCTTTCAAGGATTGATTAATACAGTGTTTCACTTATAATATGTGAAAATCAGTCCATTTTAACCATGAAATCTTGTTTAATTTTGAAAAATCTTGTAAAAGAAGGTGTAGAAATCAGAATTTTCAATGCAATCGAGCTAAATCGGTAAGAACTCTTCCTCCTGAGCTCTGATACCACTTGTAGGATCGATATACGACCTGGATGAGTTGATCAGAGTCAAATCTAAGTCGTTAGAGAGGCGGAAACACTCTAATAACTGAGAATCGGTGATAGAATGGTGTAGAAACAGAGATATACGTTTAAAACTAGTTTTCCATTGATTTTCAACTTGAATACACGGTGAGAAATTGACAGCACTTCGTTACAAAGTTCACCAATTCATACCAAATGAAAAACCAACAGCCCTATTTATAGAGCCACCATTTCGCACGAAACCAACAAGTTCCATTCCGCATGAAATGGCCAACTTCCATTTCGTGCGAAATGAACATCACAAACTCATTTCGTGCTAAATGGCTTTCAACAATAAATAACATTACATTTACACAATACACCCCTATACAAGCTATTTTGACACAACCATTCAAACCTAGCAATACGAAAGTTGCTTCACCCTTTTCACTAATTCATTCTGATGTGTGGGGTCCTGCTCCTGTGATGGGGGGGGGGGCTGGGTCTTCGGTACTTTATACTATTCGTGGATGATTGCACCCGCATGACATGGGTATATTTAAAAAAAAAAACAAAGCTGAAGTTTACGAAAAATTTACCACGTGTTATGCTATGATTCAAACTCAATTCCGAACTCAAATCCAAATCCTTCGATCCGACAATGGGGGGAAATTTGTCAATACATCCATGAAATAATTCTTTAAAACCAAAGGATTAATTCATCAAACCTCTTGTTCTCATACCCCCGAACAAAACGGTGTTTCCAAACGGAAAAACCGTATTATTCTTGAAATGACTCGAGCTCTTTTAATTGAATCTCAAGTACCTAAATCTTTATGGCCGGAGGCAGTTGCAACCTCCGTGTACCTCCTAAATCGGCTTCCCACAGAAGCTCTTAAATTTAAGACTCCCTTAGATTGTCTGTCTAAGTCTGCTAGTATTCCCCATTCTCTTACACTTGAACCTCGAATCTTCGGGTGTACCGCATTTGTCCACATACCCAAAACCAACCGAAACAAGCTCGGCCCATGTGCTGAGAAATGTGTATTTGTCGGCTATGGGATCGATCAAATAGGTTACCGGTGTTATAATCCAAAAACTCATCAAATGTTCACCACAATGAACGTTGACTTTCTTGAAACAAAATACTTTTATAACACCCAACTCAGTGGTCAGGGGGAGAATGAATGTATAGACATTCTGAGTTGGCTAACCCAACTTCCCTCATCTGAAGAAGTAACAACAGAAAATTATCACAGTACTGCGAGTCCTTCAAACACAGCCACACAATATGTGGAGCACAGTACCACTGAAGAAAGTCCACCCAACGTGATACCTGAGGTAAGAAATCTGAGGACCCTACATTTTGTAATCATGAGACAACAGGGGAACACATCGAACCGACAACAACGAAACCTACTCCCCATGTTGAACCAGATGTGGAACAGGTTGAACCAGATTTGGAAGAGGTTGAACCAGTCGTTGAACATGTCGAACCAGTTGCAGCAGAGACAACCAGAAGATACCCTCTCCCTCCTAGAGCTAATAGAGGGGCCCCTCCAAAACGGTACTCGCCAGAGAGGGAAACCAGAAATTCAAGGTATCATGTAGCTAATATGGTTAATGGGAACTTATCTAACAGTGTGAAAGCTTTTGTCACCTCACTATACTCCGAACAAATACCTGGTTCTGTAAAGGAAACATAAAGTAAGAAGAACTGGAAAGAAGCAATGGAAACGGAGATGCACGCTCTTATGAAAAACAATACATGGGAAAAGTGCATTCTCCCAAAAGGAAAGAAAACAGTTGGATGTCGGTGGGTGTATTCAATTAAATATAAACCAGATGGTTCCGTTGGAAGATACAAAGCTCGTCTTGTAGCCAAAGGGTACACTCAGACGTATGGGATCAATTACTCTGAGACTTTTTCTCCGGTTGCAAAAATGGACACTATCAGAGTCCTCTTCTACGTGGCAGCCAATAAGGAGTGGCCTCTCCATCAGTTTGATGTTACAAATGCATTTCTCCATGGAGACCTAGCGGAAGAAGTTTACATGGAAGCACCTCCAGGTTTTTCAGGGGGTTTTAAAGACGGGGAAGTTTGTCGGTTGAGAAAATCTCTATACGGGCTTAAACAGTCTCCTCGGGCATGGTTTGGAAAGTTCACATTGGCCATGAAAGAATACGGGTATTACCAAAGTAACGCTGATCATACTCTGTTCTTCAAGAGAAGAAACGGCCTCGTAACTTGCCTGATTATATATGTAGACGACATGATTATTACCGGAAATGATGTAGAAGAAATAGCACAGCTGAAAAAGAGTTTGTTTTCAAAGTTCGAAATGAAAGACCTTGGGAATCTCATGTATTTCCTCAGAATAGAAGTGCTCAGGTCTAAACGGGGGATTTTCATCTGCCAAAAGAAGTATGTCCTTGATCTCCTGGCGGAAACTGGGTTAATTGATTGTAAACCAGCAGATACGCCAATGATGGTGAACCACAATCTTCATATGGAACTTAATGGAGAGCTTGCAGACAAAGAAAGGTATCAACGTCTCGTGGGTAAGTTAATCTATCTCTCTCACACTCGTCCTGATATAACTTATGCTGTTGGAGTGGTAAGTCAGTTTATGCACCAACCATAAGTTGCCCACATGGAAGCTGCTCAGAGAATTCTAAGGTATCTAAAGCGTACCGCAGGCCATGGAGTGTTGTTCAAAGCAAATGGACATTTAAATGTTAAGCTCTACTCTGACGCCGACTGGGCAGGAGATAAGGGAAACCGAAGGTCAACGTCAGGGTATTTCTCCTTGGTTGGTGGAAACCTTGTTACCTGGAGAAGTAAGAAACAGAAGGTGGTCGCTTTGTCGAGTGCAGAAGTTGAGTTCAGAGGCATAGCTCGAGGGCTAAGTGAAGTTTTTTGGATCAGGAAGCTCCTAGAAGACATTGGTTTCTCCCAAAGGGCGACACCCAGTAAAATTATGTGCGACAATACAGCTGCAATACAAATCTCAGAAAACCCAATTCAACATGATTAAACAAAACACGTGGAGGTAGATCGACATTTCATCAAGGAAAAACTGGAGGAAAGAATCATAGGGCTCCCATATATATCAACAAAAGATCAACTCGCAGATATTCTCACAAAATCAGTCAACGGAAACGCTTTTAGTAGCTGTTTGAGTAAGTTAAGTGTTGGTGACTCCACTACTTAACTTGAGGGGGAGTGTCGAAAAGAAGAAAAAAGATAGTATAGGGGCTAGTGTGTAATATGGTGTTCTATATAAACACCATCTTTGTGTAACCCTATTTTTAGTACAAAACACAATTTCTCAATACAATTCAAACACAAATCAGAGATTATTCTCTATACCAAACAACAGGGCCTACATGTACTACATTTCCCTATTATGTCAATTGTCACACTTGGTAATGTAAAAGGAAATCAAAATTTACACTTAAATCTTTAATTAAGAAATTGTGATGTATTCATACAAGTTGTTGAACCAATAGCATAACAAAAGGAACTAATATGAATTCTAAGGTATGAAATTACTTAAACAAGTTTTTGCTATTTCATCTTCTTCAACAATGATATTTGTTTTCAGGATACTTAGGGCATGTTTGGCTTTCCTTTTGAAAACTCCTTTTCAACTTCTTTGAAAAGTTAATAAGGCATTACCTCACATCACATACAATTCCAAACATTCTAAAAGTCCATTTTTACCTTTTCAAGAAGTGAATAAGTTGGTAAAATAAGGAAATCCCAAACACCCACTTAGTAATGTATTATAAAAAAATATGGTGGTAAATAATATCATGTTGGGTTAGGTTTTGGTACCTGCTAGTCGAACAAAAGTGACCCGGGAAGAATGATGCTTGAACCGCAGAAATTCAAACAACAAATGGAACTGCAATGTCCATGGCATGGTGGCGTTTGGCGGAGATGTCGCACGGTATATATAGTGTATTGGGCCGGTGATGGTCTATGGCGGCAGCGATGGTCGTGGTGTCATCCGTCTTGCAGTCTTTTCTGTTTGATAACTAAAATAAAACTAGTAGTATACTCGTCTGTCAGACGGGTTTTGTAATATTGTAATGACAAAAGTGTTTATTTACACTTACATTTACATTATGAACTCATCAAGTAATTTCAAATTGACATGTATAATATGTCTAAAAACGATAAAGCAAGGTTAGAGACGATTTTAATAACTTAAATTGCAAATGCAATCTATTTCATAGTATAACTTGTTTAATAACTTATATTTATGGATGAGCAAATGGTACCCGGTACCGGTACCGAATTTACCGAACCGGATACATTTTCGGTACCGATTTTTAAAGAAATATTATTTTATTTCCATAATATCCACCATGTTTTACGGCCACTCTGTTAGGCCTTTGATTTTGTTTTCCTTTTATGGTCCCACCTTGTTCCTATATATTTGCTTGGTGAATCAAAGAAGAATAACAATTAATCGTGTTAGGATCGGAGGCCCTCATGATTGTGTTTGTTTGTTATACTTGGATAATAAATGAATGTTAACAGAGATCTGATGCAGCGGAATTGAAAACAAACTTTGTAAACACAATCAAAGGGAATTAGTTTTTAGTAAACACTTGTTTCTCATTAGTCGAAAGATTTACAACAGAGAAATGATTACAGATATGCTTACATACTAAAGCTCCCCCTCAGCATGATGCTCACTGGTTGATTTCTCAAGATGAAAGGATTGGAGGAGATAAACTCACTCGGTCAATCAAATGTAACTGTACAGGATACTGTTCCATTTATAGGCAAATCAAACCACTGAAGCATCTAAGCTGACATCACCATGAACGTGACATTTAACAACCTAACAACCTTTAACCACTGTTCTTATACAAACACTGCTAACTTAACCACTGATTCTATACAATACAAGTGACAAACTAAACTACTGCTTTCTCCTTCTATCAGCACTGATGTTTGACTATCAGTGCTTTCCTCAAAGTTGATCAGTCCTTGAGTGGGCAGTTCTTTAATCAACAACAGTACTTTAGATAGCATCAGTAGATTGAACCAGCAGTGTTTAATCCTTAACAGTCTTCAGGGCTTAATCAACAGTTTGAATGACAGCAGCTGTTGTATACGGACAGTGGATAGAGGACATCAGATGTTATAAACACTTTCAAGGGGAAAGCCTGGTGTAAACTACTGCTTATGATGAATCCACTTATGTGAACCAGTTTTGGCTCTAATTATCTGTTCCTCTGATAGGGTTCAATCCCAACAATCTCCCCCTGAAACAGATAATGCCAAAACCCTTCATTATTATGGATCTTTATTGTCTCATCAAAAGTTCCCTAACTTGTCCTTTAAATTGCAGTTCAAAATCCATGGAACTTGTATCATCCTCATCCCTACACAGTATAAGCTTAAGGAGATCTTGTAGATCTTCAACACCTAGGCCCAGTGCTTGTTCCCTTGATATATGCTTTACTTCTCCATTGGATCTGATCAGTGTCAATACATGGGTCTTTTGATCAGACATCCAGTTTAGTATTTTTGAACCCAATGGGTTTCTTGGGAGAGATTTATTTACTGATGAATTGGGAGATTGTGGCCTTGTGAGAATTTGTTGAGCAGTATTCTGAGCTTTTGCTAGTTCAGAATTTTCAGCTGACATCTGTTTGAAAGCCAATTTATGATGTCATTTGTTGCAGCTATGTCTTCTGCAGTTTCTTTTTCAATCTGCTCTTGCCTCTTCCTTTGATTTAGCTCAATGTCTGAGATATCTGCTGATGTAAACAGTGGTTCAGAAGTATTGATCTGCTGTTTTGGCCTTTTGTAGTCAGGCTTCTTTGGGATGTTATAATCTGTCATCCTTCTTGTCACACCCCGGTTTCCACGTGTCACCGGTGGGCCCGGTGTGGGGTACAGTGACGTAGTTGGCATCGTCATAGACAATCAACACAATATAATAATGCACAGCGGAAGCAGAATAGATACATTTCAACTTTTAAATAAATTGCAATAATAAATATCACAGTAGTTGAAACGGATCCACAGGCGGATCAAATACAAATAAGATAAAAATAGTTCAACAGATATTTGTCGTCCAAGCTTGCGAGACTATAGTGGACGCTCTTAGGAAACAGCCAGCCTATTTTCGTATAGTACCTGCACTTAACCTTTTGGGAAAAATACGTCAGTTTACACTGGTAAATACAAATCGACTGACTCATTTTGAAAATGATTGAAAATTGATTTAAATGCACAAGGCATAAATATTTTTATTAACTTGGGATAATTATATAATATAAACTTGTGAACGATTTACATGCACTCGTATCTTTGGTGGCCCGGGATCTGCTGTCCGGGCTAAGAATTAAATGACACACCACATTAAAGAGTTATACACGACGAGTGTACGCCTACACCCCGTGCTCTGGTCGTGGCCATCTCGTAAGATAATGCCAAGGATATCCGGGACACGGTCAATAACCCCCCAAAGCCTTTAAGTAAGACAAGACTGTTTAAACGAAGTCGCACAAGCTATTCAAGACTGTACACCCATAAGGAGCAGGACTTGTGCGCCCGATCAAGTGGTATTTTAAATACCGTACCCCAAGCCCGTATAAGGAAAATAAGTCAAAATGTATTTACCTGAGCAAGTATAAGTCACAAATGATAAGTGTTGGTAGCTTTTACCGGGCCTCCTAATCTGGAACAAAGGTTTATAATTAACCTATTAGATTCCTAACGGGTCTTTTATTTAAGCCTAAGCTTTGACCGGTTAGTTTTAAGAATGATACGGTTTACGCACGATTAAGCGAAAGACCGGATAGAATGTGATTTAGACCCGACAAGTTTGAATACTTGTATATTATGGGTATACTAAATACATTCTGGATTTTGAAATAAAAAAAATGATATCGTTTGACCCGTTTCGGTCAATTTACGCAAACTAGTTACGTAAACCGAACCGAACGCGAAAAGGGCGATACGGGTAGACAAATGATTCAAATGCAAGTTCCCTGATATAATATGCTTTAAATATGATATAATATCAGTAAGTTATGTTCTATATTGCCCGGAATAATTTTAAACTCAATTTATGCCTTAGAAGGGCATTTTGGTCTTTTTAAAATATTATAAAAGAGTCAAATTAGAAATATGAGTTTCGGGTCTGGTTCATACAGTAAATATACCTCATTTAACATATTATAACAGTAGGGTATGACCCATATATCAAATTTATCATTTAAAATCAAACTATGCACCGTAGGGGTATTTTAGTAAATTCACAAGGGCTAAAAATGCCAAAACTGGAAATCTGAGATCATATACTTATACTTACTGTTATTATATGAAAATATGCTAATTACATCAGTAGGTATAAGTCTTACATGTTTAAAACAAGTATAACGCTTACTATGCGCTTAAAACGCTAAATACGCGATTTAGAGCCGTTTCCGGGTTTATATATGAAAGCTGAGATTTTTATATTCCAGAAGGTTCATGATAATTTATTTAACATTTGAAATCAGTAGAAAAAGGTTTCGGGTCAAAAGGATGTGTAAAACTCATTTTATGGATTAAACGGTCAAAACCGACATAACCCGAAATAACTAGGCGAACTAGGATCCGTTCAGCCAAAAATTAATTAAAAATCATCAAAATTCCCAGAATATTATAATACATCAGTTGGTAAAAAGTTTTATACCAAAACGTGGCCAGAAATAGGTCATATGCGAAAAGGGCCGTTTATGTAAATTAAGAACATAGTTTTACGCTAATGGCCATAACTCAAAATCTGGACCACCAACTGATCCGAAATTTTCGATGCAAGTTTATATATTAAAAATAAAGATTTCTACTCTTTCACTTTTCCAAAAATCACGTTTTATATCAAAAAGGGCAAAATAGTCAACTTTATGCATAAATCGGAAACATGCATTCGAATCGGCTAAGCATAGACTTAATCAACAAAAATTCCAGAAAGTTTTACCAAAATAAAAATGGTCAAAAATACTCTCCAATACAGATCTCAAACATGCATGTACGAATCCGAATCGATAGTCTACGAATTAGTCGTTTTATAGGACTTTCGGCTCCGATTCGTATTTATACTATAGATTGTCGAGTTGATCGTGGTAAAATACATTCTTATATTCATAATAAAGCTATCTATGAAGATCAAACAGATTGCATGTCATTTATTTTACCATTTAAGCTATTTTTCTCAAAAATCACTTCTGTTGACTTTTTAGAATCACGTTTGACTCGACAATTAGCATGCATGTAGTGGGATTCAGATAATACCCTTTAGAGGGTTTGTTTCCCACATAAATACCAACATATATCAGGTTTCAATTCGAGAAATGACTGATTGAAACTTATTTAATCAGAAAGTCAAAGCTTATGAACAAACAGTTTGACTTTTAGCAATAATCAAAGCAAGAACGGATTGGAGATCGAATTAGAAGCTTACCAAGGTCCTATAGGTGATTAGTGAACACTAGGATTCGGCCTTGATGATCAGATTAACTCCAGAAAGCTTGAGAGAGTTCTTGAATGTAGAGAGCTCCTTGTTCACAACTTCAAGTGCCAAGAACAATGATCTAAATCTGATTTAAAACTGGAAATTAAGTCTTGGGAGTAGCCTACTGTAGTAATAGCCATGCATGGCATTTTATTGGAGCAAAAGGAGGCAAGAACCAGCTGTTTACAACTCAAATTCGGACCCAATTCAGCCCCAAATACGAATTCTGTCGCTGGCAGACCCACGCGGCCCGCTTGGGTCAGTCCAGGCGGGTCGCCTGACCCCCTGTTCAGCCAAACAAGTTTCAATTTTGGCAGAAATGGTCCCTGAGCTTGTACGCGATGTTTCGGTACTTTTCTCGACCCGTAAACCCCCAAACTTGGTTTCTAAGAACCTTAGGACTTTTACCAACATGGAAATGTCCTCGGAACATTTTGCGCTCAACCGAAAAGCCCTGAAATTCGATGTTGACGCTTTTAGTCCTTCAAGTACGGTTTTGGCCATAACTTTCTCATACGTTGACGAAACTTCATGAAATTTTAACCACATATTCTAGTGAGTATATTTTAGCTTTACAAAGCTTCGGGTCTGCCAAAAGTTCACTCAGAGGTATAAATTAAACATGTTGACACTTTTGGCCCCTATAGTTTGAAATACTTCACTTTCGTGCAATTTCCGCGTCGTATGATCCATGAACCATCCGTTTAAGGTTATAAACATTATGTAGGGTTATCATAGAGTCTATTTATCCATTGTTGACACTTTGGACCCTTACGTTCCATAATTTTCACTGTTTGTCACTTTTAGTCCCTCTAAAGTATGTTTTCACATAACGGAACCTTATGACACGTGTCAAGACATTATTGGACGAATTTTTTCGAGGTGTTACATCCTCACCCCCTTAAAAGAAATCTCGACCCCGAGATTTATTCAAACAAATGGGGATATTTTTCTTTCATCGTGGATTCCACTTCCCACGTATACTCGGGTCCTCTACGGGCATCCCATTTGACCTTAACAATAGGCACGTGCTTCCGTCGAAGCTTCTTTACCTGTCGATCCTCAATCGACAAAGGTTTTTCCACAAATTTTAGACTTTCGTCTATGTGTATATCTGTATGCGGTATAACCAGTGAATCGTCAGCGAAACACTTCTTCAAATTACAGATATGGAACACATTATGAATGGCACTAAGTTCTTCAGGCAAGTTTAACTTGTAAGCGACTGCCCCGACACGTTCGATTATCTCGAAAGGTCCTATATATCTCGGGCTTAGCTTGCCTTTCTTTCCAAATCGCATTACACCTTTCCAAGGTGATACTTTAAGCAATACTTTTTCACCCACATCAAAGTGAAAATCTTTGCGCTTAGGATCCGCATAACTTTTCTGTCTATCCCTGGCAGCTTTCAAACGATCGCGGATCTGAACGATCTTGTCTGTCGTCTCAAAGACGATATCTGGTCCAGACAACTGGACATCTCCAACTTCTGCCCAACAAATGGGCGATCTACACTTTCTACCGTATAGGGCCTCAAAAGGCGCAGCCTTTATGCTGGAATGGTAGCTGTTGTTGTAGGAGAATTCAATCAGTGGTATGTTCTTATCCCAACTACCACCTAAGTCGATCGCACATGCTCGAAGCATGTCTTCCAAAGTTTGAATAGTACGCTCGCTCTGACCATCAGTCTGAGGATGATAAGCCGTACTAAAATTCAAACGAGTGCCCAACGACTGTTGGAAACTCTTCCAAAAATGTGACGTATATCTAGTATCTCTATCAGAGATAATAGATATAGGTATACCATGTAGCGCTACTATCTTATCGACGTATAATTGAGCTAACATATCTGAGCTATACGTCTCTTTGATGGGTAGAAAATGAGCTGACTTAGTCAGTCTATCTACTATGACCCACGTGGTATCATTTCCCTTTTTCGTCTTCGGCAACTTGGTGATGAAATCCATTGTCACCATTTCCCATTTCCACTTGGGAATTTCAGGTTGCTGAAGCAAACCTGACGGCTTCTGATGCTCAGCCTTGACTCGAGCACAAGTCAAACATTTTGCTACATGTTCAGCTACTGACTTCTTCAAACCAATCCACCAGTAGTTCGTTTTCAAATCCTGGTACATCTTATCAGCTCCAGGATGAACGGAATATTTAGAGCTGTGGGCTTCCTGGAGGATAACATCCCGAAGTCCTCCATAAACTGGAACCCATATTCGTCCGTTTAGTCGTAGCATTCCATCTTTGTCGTGGGATAACTGCTCCTCAGTTACTCCCAACTTTTCTGCAGGATAGTTAGCTTCCAGCACAGCTTCCTTCTGTGCAGCTAACACCCTTTCATTCAAGTTATTTCTTATTTCAATGCGCTTGGCATTGATTCTGATTGGCTTCACCCTTTCCTTTCTACTTAAGGCGTCGGCAACCACATTTGCCTTGCCTGGATGGTATCGTATCTCGTAATCATAATCATTTAGAGTTTCCATCCATCGCCTTTGACGCATGTTCAATTCCTTCTGATTGAACAGATGCTGAAGACTCTTGTGATCCGAATATATGATACACTTGGTTCCATACAAGTAATGTCTCCATAGCTTTAATGCAAATACAACCGCACCCAATTCCAAATCGTGGGTGGTGTAGTTCTTCTCATGCACCTTGAGCTGTCGAGAAGCGTAGGCAATGACTTTGCCTTTCTGCATGAGTACACAGCCCATGCCAGTATGTGATGCATCACAATACACCACAAATTCATCTATACCATCGGGCAATGTCAATACTGGCGCATTGCTCAGCTTCTGCTTCAGAATGTCAAAGGATTCCTGCTGCTTAGGGCCCCAATCAAACTTAATCTTCTTACGGTTCAATGAGGTTAGGGGCGCAGCAATCCTTGAAAAGTTCTCGATAAATCGCCTATAATATCCTGCCAATCCGAGGAAACTGCGAATCTCGGTAGGAGTCTTCGGCTCCTGCCAGTTCATGACTACTTCTACTTTAGCGGGATCTACTTGGATACCACGCTCGCTTACTACATGTCCAAGGAATTGGACTTCTCGAAGCCAAAACTCGCACTTTGAGAATTTGGCATAAAGCTTTTCTTGATTCAGAAGTTTGAGAATACAACGAAGGTGTTTCTCATGGTCAGCTTGGCTCTTCGAGTAGATAAGAATGTCATCAATGAAGACGATGACGAACTTATCTAAATAAGGTTTGCAGACGCGATTCATGAGATCCATGAACGCGGCTGGTGCGTTAGTGAGCCCAAACGGCATCACTAGGAACTCGTAATGTCCATAACGAGTCCTAAACGCTGTCTTGTGCACATCTTCTTCTTTGACTTTCAACTGATGATAACCTGACCTCAGGTCAATCTTGGAGAAATAACTTGCTCCTTGCAACTGATCGAACAAATCGTCGATCCTGGGTAACGGATACCGATTCTTGATAGTGACCTTATTAAGCTCGCGGTAATCGATGCACAGACGCATCGATCCGTCCTTCTTCTTAACGAACAAGATTGGCGCTCCCCAAGGAGATGAGCTAGGTCTAATAAAACCTTTAGCTAACAAATCATCCAACTGCGTCCTCAACTCCTTCATCTCCGTTGGTGCCAATCTGTATGGTGCTCTTGCTACAGGTGCAGCGCCTGGAATGATATCTATCCGAAACTCTACTTGCCTATCTGGTGGCAAACCAGGTAGCTCTTCAGGGAAAACCTCAGGATATTCCGAAATAACAGGAATATCTTCAATCTTCGGCTTCGGCTCATCTATGGTAACTTGTGCCATATAAATGACACATCCTTTCTGCATGCATCTGGATGCTTTGAGCATGGACACTTGCTCTGGCAATCCATGCTGGGTATCTCCTTGAATAGTAAGTGACTCACCAGACGGAGTCTTCACTATCACCTGCTTTCTGTTGCACAGAATCTGGGCTTGGTTACTCGACAACCAATCCATGCCTATCACTATGTCGAATCCAGCTAACTTAAAGGGAAGCAAGGATAACGGGAAAGAATGATTCCAAAATGGATATAACACATCCATCTAGAACAGTTGAGGCGGTTTCTATGGTTCCATCGGCTAACTCTACCTCATATTTCACACTTAAGGTTTTAACAGGAAGGTTCAACAGTTTACAAAACTTATCATCTACAAACGACTTATCAGCTCCTGAATCAAACAAGACTCTAGCAAAAACATCATTTACAAGAAACGTACCGGTAATGACGTTGTCGTCAAGGACTGCTTCCTTAGCGTCCATTCTGAAGACTCTCGCATTAGTCTTCTTCCCATCATCAGCCTTCTTCGCATTCTTTGGGCAGTTGGGCCGAATGTGCCCTTTCTCGTTGCAACCAAAACAGGTTGCATCCTTCATTTTCTTGCAATCCACAGCTTTATGATCTGTGGACTTGCAGATTCCACATCGTTTCTCCGAAGACTGGGATTTTGTTTCTAACCGACACCTCCCAAAGTGGTGTCTCCTACAAATCTTGCATCTGGGTTTCTCACCCGACTGATGATCACTTTTCCTAGACCCCGACCCTTTCCTGTGGTCGTTGTTCCCTCTATGTCGCTTCTCAGACCTTCGTGAGGTGTCATCCTCACGTTTCCTTTTGTTCTCCTCCGAGCTCTTCATAGCTCTCAATCTTACCACATCCTGAGTGAGGGAGAGGGATAGATCTGCTACGGATCTAAATGTAGTAGGTCTTGAAGCTTTGACGCTTGCCTTTATCTCCGGTGCCAGACCCCCAATAAATCGAGCAATTCTTCGCGGCTCCGGGGTTACCAGATAAGGCACTAACCGAGATAAGGTGTTGAACGTAGTAAGATACGCTTGACAATCGAGATTCTTCATAACTAGAGACACAAAATCCGATTCAATTCTTTCAACCTCATGCTGCGGGCAGAAGTTCTCCTTGATCAGGGCCACAAACTGTTCCCATGACAAACCGTACAGTGTGGCCTTACCGGTAGCTTGTAGGAGTGACTTCCACCATGCTAACGCATCTCCCTTGAATGACTGGGACACGTACTTCACGACATCCCTATCAGCACACCCGCTGATATCAACCACAGTATCCATCTCGTCAATCCACGTCATGCAATCGACGGCTCCCTTTTCCCCAGTGAAATCTCTGGGCTTGCAAGATACAAAATACTTGTACGTACAGGACCTGCTGTACGTGTCATGTTTCAGCTTAATCTCCTGCTTTGGGACGCTGCTGTGGTTGGAGGAGTGATTATCATCCTCAGCTTTCTTTGGCTCACTCTTTTTAGAGGGTGGCTTACTATGAGCCTCAGAATGAGTCTTGGGCTTTGCGTGCGTTTCTGTTCGGGTCCTACTCCGAGTACCACTAGATTCCCTGAATTGCCTATCCATAGCCTTGACAACAGCGTTATCTATCAGTGCTTGCAACTCTGCACCGGTAACGTGAATCTTTGCGTTATCTGAGTGTTCCCCAGAATGACTGTTGGTCTCCTCCGATTTGGCCATTGTAGCTTTAAGCTACAATAAAGGACAAGGTCTATTTAGAACCTAACAGTATCATCGTTCTAAACGATTTATTAACCATGGTATCAAGAACCTTAGCAATTAATTTAATTAATTTCATTCAGGCTCTTATTAGCAATCAAGGAATGAAAATATATATATTGGCACCATAGGCCTAGTCACATGGACAATCACTAAATTATAAAATTTAGATTTTTATAGGATTATAAATTGTATAATTAAACAAATAATCCTTTACTAGACAGAGGGTCATAAACCACAACTGTCACTATATGACATAGTCATAACCCGTAGGTATCAAGTCATTAATAGACTTGTGTACAGATAGAATCTGTAGATAATTTATTAAAAAGGGTGGCTTGTGTGATTTTACAGATCACGCTTGGCCAGGAATGTTAACATGTTTTCAGATGTTAACAGGGAGTTGAATCCTTTCAACCAGGTTTTACCATCAGGGCCAGGCCTGTTAATAAGGCATTCAAGCTAGGTTATACCTTACTAAGATTCTTATAAATGGCAAATCAAATAAAAATTGATATTTTCCATTATTTTAATATTATATTCATGCATATAAATAAAATGTGAAATTCAAATTAACCATTTCAAATTTCAAACAAAGTACTAGTACATCTTTTGCCCTAAACGGGACTTTGAAATAACATGAATATCATGAATAACATGCTCGCGCAGGGGCTAAACAATAACAACAAAAATAAAACAAAGCAAACCCACGCAGGGGTCAACAGAACAGCATACCCACGCAGGGGTAGACTAAGATAGATATACCCACACAGGGGTAGAGTACAAGGATAGATGTCCACGCAGGGACATGAGTAAATGAGACAATAATTAAAGGATTCAATGATCCCTCTTGCCCTTACCCTTGAGCAGGTCAAACACCTTCTTGAACATGCCACTGGTGCGACGGCGATCAGCCCGCATCTCGTGTTGAAACTCACGTCGCATGCTATCAATCCCATGCAGGATTTCCTGAACCTGCGGCGGCGACATCATAGGCGCCGGTGGCGGTGGCTGGTACTGCTGCGGCTGCGGTGGCTGGTACGGCTGCGGCTGCGGTGGCTGCTGGTAACCCGGAGGGTAACCAAAAGTAGACTGCCCAGCAGCCCAAGTGTCTCCCAATGGACCACTAGGTGGGAGTGAGCTATAGTTCACAGCTTGCCAATAAGGGTCTCCTGTGTAATCATAACCCTGAGGGAAAACATGCTCGAACGGGTTAAACTGAGCGGCACTAGCATAAGCCGGAATCGGCTCTCCATAGTTCTGCGGCGGCAGAGGCGGGATCGGTACTGAAGTGACCTCCGATACGGGATGCTGAGACTCCCCTGTCTCGGACTCCCCGGGGAGAGACGTGTAGCGGCTGCTACCAACATGTGGAGGGGTGCTATGCGAATCCCTCCGCGCGTAGACATGCGCGCATTCCTCCTTGGCCTCTGAGGCGGAGGAGGTAAAACTGGTGGCGGCGGTGGTGACGGAGTGATCACGTCACGCCATAGGGCCTCAGATAGGTCCTGCGGTAGAGGCGGCTGCTGCTGAAGCTGCTGCTGCGGCGAGTGGTGCTGCGAGTGCACCGGCGAAACCTGGTGAGACTGGAGCATCGGAGAGTTGTGGCTGGGGGTGTAATACCAATCATGCTGCTTAAATCTCTCCTGAAAGCTGTCTCCACCATTGTAGGGTGATCCCCTAAATGGCGACCCATCCGATATCTCAATCGGATGGTTAGGCGTACCTGATGGTGGTAGCGAGGGGTCCGTATCCTCGTCGACGTCCATCTCGTGACCACCAGAAAAGTGGTCCTCCGGTCCGAGTGGGTTATGACCCACTGGCTCATCCACAAAAGCATCAGGGTTATATAAACCCTGGTAGACTGGTGCTGGATACTGGTGCGGTGACTGATGCAAAGGTATGTAGGATCCATGCGAACCATGGGGCCCATTCTCCGAGTGGGGCCCAAACGAGTGGGGTAATGACGGTGAAGTGCTGGCGGATACCGAGTGTCTAGCAGGCTCGGCGAAAGACCTCCAAAGGTCGTTGGCGGCTGTGTTGTGCGTTGCGGATGGAGCTCGCCTATGTGAGGGCCCTGCCTCATGGTCGTGGGATGTAGCAAATCCTCCTCGACCTCTCATTCGTGGCGGCATAATGATCCTGTCAAAAGTCAAACAAGTTGCACAACAAATATATAAGACAAAGCAAAATAATAAACATAAATTAAACGAAATGTTGAACATTTCCTAAGTTCTTTGTCTAAACTCGAAAATCGAGGAATGTGCAATTGTGTAACTAAGATTAAACACAAAAGACTAGTGTTTAATTCACTCAGCGTAGGCTCTGATACCAACCTGTCACACCCCGGTTTCCACGTGTCACCGGTGGGCCCGGTGTGGGGTACAGTGACGTAGTTGGCATCGTCATAGACAATCAACACAATATAATAATGCACAGCGGAAGCAGAATAGATACATTTCAACTTTTAAATAAATTGCAATAATAAATATCACAGTAGTTGAAACGGATCCACAGGCGGATCAAATACAAATAAGATAAAAATAGTTCAACAGATATTTGTCGTCCAAGCTTGCGAGACTATAGTGGACGCTCTTAGGAAACAGCCAGCCTATTTTCGTATAGTACCTGCACTTAACCTTTTGGGAAAAATACGTCAGTTTACACTGGTAAATACAAATCGACTGACTCATTTTGAAAATGATTGAAAATTGATTTAAATGCACAAGGCATAAATATTTTTATTAACTTGGGATAATTATATAATATAAACTTGTGAACGATTTACATGCACTCGTATCTTTGGTGGCCCGGGATCTGCTGTCCGGGCTAAGAATTAAATGACACACCACATTAAAGAGTTATACACGACGAGTGTACGCCTACACCCCGTGCTCTGGTCGTGGCCATCTCGTAAGATAATGCCAAGGATATCCGGGACACGGTCAATAACCCCCCAAAGCCTTTAAGTAAGACAAGACTGTTTAAACGAAGTCGCACAAGCTATTCAAGACTGTACACCCATAAGGAGCAGGACTTGTGCGCCCGATCAAGTGGTATTTTAAATACCGTACCCCAAGCCCGTATAGGGAAAATAAGTCAAAATGTATTTACCTGAGCAAGTATAAGTCACAAATGATAAGTGTTGGTAGCTTTTACCGGGCCTCCTAATCTGGAACAAAGGTTTATAATTAACCTATTAGATTCCTAACGGGTCTTTTATTTAAGCCTAAGCTTTGACCGGTTAGTTTTAAGAATGATGCGGTTTACGCACGATTAAGCGAAAGACCGGATAGAATGTGATTTAGACCCGACAAGTTTGAATACTTGTATATTATGGGTATACTAAATACATTCTGGATTTTGAAATAAAAAAAATGATATCGTTTGACCCGTTTCGGTCAATTTACGCAAACTAGTTACGTAAACCGAACCGAACGCGAAAAGGGCGATACGGGTAGACAAATGATTCAAATGCAAGTTCCCTGATATAATATGCTTTAAATATGATATAATATCAGTAAGTTATGTTCTATATTGCCCGGAATAATTTTAAACTCAATTTATGCCTTAGAAGGGCATTTTGGTCTTTTTAAAAGATTATAAAAGAGTCAAATTAGAAATATGAGTTTCGGGTCTGGTTCATACAGTAAATATACCTCATTTAACATATTATAACAGTAGGGTATGACCCATATATCAAATTTATCATTTAAAATCAAACTATGCACCGTAGGGGTATTTTAGTAAATTCACAAGGGCTAAAAATGCCAAAACTGGAAATCTGAGATCATATACTTATACTTACTGTTATTATATGAAAATATGCTAATTACATCAGTAGGTATAAGTCTTACATGTTTAAAACAAGTATAACGCTTACTATGCGCTTAAAACGCTAAATACGCGATTTAGAGCCGTTTCCGGGTTTATATATGAAAGCTGAGATTTTTATATTTCCAGAAGGCTCATGATAATTTATTTAACATTTGAAATCAGTAGAAAAAGGTTTCGGGTCAAAAGGATGTGTAAAACTCATTTTATGGCTTAAACGGTCAAAACCGACATAACCCGAAATAACTAGGCGAACTAGGATCCGTTCAGCCAAAAATTAATTAAAAATCATCAAAATTCCCAGAATATTATAATACATCAGTTGGTAAAAAGTTTTATACCAAAACGTGGCCAGAAATAGGTCATATGCGAAAAGGGCCGTTTATGTAAATTAAGAACATAGTTTTACGCTAATGGCCATAACTCAAAATCTGGACCACCAACTGATCCGAAATTTTCGATGCAAGTTTATATATTAGAAATAAAGATTTCTACTCTTTCACTTTTCCAAAAATCACGTTTTATATCAAAAAGGGCAAAATAGTCAACTTTATGCATAAATCGGAAACATGCATTCGAATCGGCTAAGCATAGACTTAATCAACAAAAATTCCAGAAAGTTTTACCAAAATAAAAATGGTCAAAAATACTCTCCAATACAGATCTCAAACATGCATGTACGAATCCGAATCGATAGTCTACGAATTAGTCGTTTTATAGGACTTTCGGCTCCGATTCGTATTTATACTATAGATTGTCGAGTTGATCGTGGTAAAATACATTCTTATATTCATAATAAAGCTATCTATGAAGATCAAACAGATTGCATGTCATTTATTTTACCATTTAAGCTATTTTTCTCAAAAATCACTTCTGTTGACTTTTTAGAATCACGTTTGACTCGACAATTAGCATGCATGTAGTGGGATTCAGATAATACCCTTTAGAGGGTTTGTTTCCCACATAAATACCAACATATATCAGGTTTCAATTCGAGAAATGACTGATTGAAACTTGTTTAATCAGAAAGTCAAAGCTTATGAACAAACAGTTTGACTTTTAGCAATAATCAAAGCAAGAACGGATTGGAGATCGAATTAGAAGCTTACCAAGGTCCTATAGGTGATTAGTGAACACTAGGATTCGGCCTTGATGATCAGATTAACTCCAGAAAGCTTGAGAGAGTTCTTGAATGTAGAGAGCTCCTTGTTCACAACTTCAAGTGCCAAGAACAATGATCTAAATCTGATTTAAAGCTGGAAATTAAGTCTTGGGAGTAGCCTACTGTAGTAATAGCCATGCATGGCATTTTATTGGAGCAAAAGGAGGCAAGAACCAGCTGTTTACAACTCAAATTCGGACCCAATTCAGCCCCAAATACGAATTCTGTCGCTGGCAGACCCACGCGGCCCGCTTGGGTCAGTCCAGGCGGGTCGCCTGACCCCCTGTTCAGCCAAACAAGTTTCAATTTTGGCAGAAATGGTCCCTGAGCTTGTACGCGATGTTTCGGCTACTTTTCTCGACCCGTAAACCCCCAAACTTGGTTTCTAAGAACCTTAGGACTTTTACCAACATGGAAATGTCCTCGGAACATTTTGCGCTCAACCGAAAAGCCCTGAAATTCGATGTTGACGCTTTTAGTCCTTCAAGTACGGTTTTGGCCATAACTTTCTCATACGTTGACAAAACTTCATGAAATTTTAACCACATATTCTAGTGAGTATATTTTAGCTTTACAAAGCTTCGGGTCTGCCAAAAGTTCACTCAGAGGTATAAATTAAACATGTTGACACTTTTGGCCCCTATAGTTTGAAATACTTCCCTTTCGTGCAATTTCCGCGTCGTATGATCCATGAACCATCCGTTTAAGGTTATAAACATTATGTAGGGTTATCATAGAGTCTATTTATCCATTGTTGACACTTTGGACCCTTACGTTCCATAATTTTCACTGTTTGTCACTTTTAGTCCCTCTAAAGTATGTTTTCACATAACGGAACCTTATGACACGTGTCAAGACATTATTGGACGAAATTTTTCGAGGTGTTACACTTCTTTTCCTTAGCCTTTCATAAGCCTCCTCTGTATATTGCTTTGTCCATTTTGATACGGCTTTAGCAGTTCCAACCTTTGCATCCACCAGCTCTTGTTTCTTCTTTTTGTACTCCGAGGTAAGTTTATCAATTGCCTTTTTGTATTAGCTCCAGTTTGGACCTGTTCTTTTCTTACCTGGATCATTCCTGATCCTTCTAATTCTGTTTACTTCTTGCTTTAGTGCAATGAGTGGCCATTTACTGAATTGTTCTGCTTTAGCTGGATAAAATTTTTCTTTCATGATAAATGCAAGATAATCCTTTCTCATTTCCTTTTGTAGGACGGCTCCAGGTGGCAGATTTGATATATCTTTGCTTAGGTCTCTTACATAATCTTCCATTTGTTTGACCTTAGTGAGTAAAAATTCTATTATTTCTGAAATGGCTTTATCACCTTAATCTTTACATTCAATTCTAGCTCTTATATCTGCTTGCCTGGCTTTGAGTTTTAGATACTCATCCATATTTGCTGGGTTCCTGAAGCCCATGAGAGAAGGAAATCTTCTTTTTGAAGGATCATCCACAGTATAGAACTGTCTCATTTCATCCTTTACAACTTCCAATTCTAGTGGGTGACTTGCAGCAATGGATACA
The DNA here is from genome assembly GCF_002127325.2 of Helianthus annuus. Classification (NCBI taxonomy): domain Eukaryota; kingdom Viridiplantae; phylum Streptophyta; class Magnoliopsida; order Asterales; family Asteraceae; genus Helianthus; species Helianthus annuus. Next base: position 59,581,370 of record NC_035440.2, read on the forward strand.
ACATTAGCAAGGTTTATTGGTTTGACTAGAGTTGGTGAAGTGGATGGTTGTGGATTGATAACATTGTAGGGTGTGGATGATAAAGGAATAGGTGTTGGTATATCATCATTATTCTCTTGAAGTTTCCTTTTCCTTGTGTAAAGCTTTTTGGGTGAAGGGGGTTTTGGTTGTGATGTGACAATGGGTTGTATGGTGAGGGCAGTGGTAGATGGTTGGTAAACAACTGTTGAAACAACTGGTGTTTCAACCTCTGTTGTCATTACAACTACTGATGTGTCAGTAGATGTCTTCTGCTTTTCAGCAGGTGGTGATTTGGTGGGTGGTGATGTAATTGAAGTGATTTTAGGTAATGGTGGTGGTAGGACAATGGTTGTGGTGTGTGTTGAAGTGATGGTTTTAGTTTTAACAACTGGTGAAACCACTGATGTACCAACAGTTGTTGATACAACAGGAGTTACAACAGCTGTTTGGGTAGAGGTTTGATGCTTGGAGCCTTTGGGAGGTGGTTTGGAGGCATGCTTTGTGGGTCTGGATGGTGTGGCTTTAGGTTGCCTCACTTGTCTAGTGGGCTTCTTCTTTTCATCCTTAGTATTTTCATCATCCTTTGGCTCAGAAGTACCCTGTGCATTCAGCTCCATATAAGCTCTTTTCTCCTGTTCCCACCTGGCTTTATCCTTAGCCTCTCTATCCCTTTTTACACTTGCTTTTGCTTCAACAAGTGCATTTGTTGTAGCATCAATCTTTTTACTTCCATCTGGCAAAGGAATGTTTTTAGTCATATTTTCTTTTTCTGGTTGAATATAGAGACCATCTTCAAATCCCTTCTTCTTCCATTGTTTGATTTTCTCCCCCTTTTTGGCATTATCTGGAGGAGGGTTATCAATGAAGAGAACAGTGGGAGGAGCTTTGCCAGTGGTGTTCAGGATGTGGGCCTTTATAGCCTTGATGTCAGCTTGGGTGTCTTTGAACCTTGACTCCATCATGTTTTTCAGCAATTGAACATGTATTGCATGCTGCTGATCAGCCATTTGTCTTTGTTGTTGGAGCAGAGGTTGAAATAGATTCCATAACTCATTTGCAGCAGGTGCAGGTTGTGCAGGTGCTTGAGCTGGAACAGCAGTGGGTTGCACCTTTTGAGCTTTCAACAACTATTGCATCATATCTTTTATTTCAGCAACATATATCTCAAGGTTGTCAATTCTATCCGGCAATTCCTGATATTTTAAATCATCACCCAATTTAATGGGATCATCTGATTCCCCACCGTTAGTGGTTGTATCAATGTGTGATTTAGGGAAATAATTCTAAAAGTCATCCATCGATGCCCCTTGTTCTTGGTACTGGGGTCTTCTTCCTTCAATGCTTGATAGCCTTTTGATGGTACCAGTGGTCATAACAAACTCACTGGTGGTTATCAGAGGTGCTATAGAAGGAATTGCCTTCAAGGGAGTCTGATTGATGAAACAGCTGGCCAAATGCAGATCTGTTGATCCAACACTTGTAGTTGCTGCTCCACTTGAACTACTGACAGGAATTACTTGTAACTCCTGCAGTGTAACCTCTTCAATTGTTGCTGGGATAGCAGAGGTATAAGCATCAGATCCAGTCACTTGTGGGAGTGTACTCTCAGTGATAGGTGATTGAGAGGAACTGGTTTGTGTCTGAGCTATAGCAACTGCATGCAACAAGGGTAGTATGGATTGTGGTAATGAGAGGGGTGAAGATATTGGTGTTGAAAGAGACATGTCCTTGGGATCAGGACTGAGGAAGATGGATCCAATTAGATCCAGAGCTTCATAATGTGGGGTCCCTGTGCTTACAACCTGATCCTTTTGTGAGGATGCAGGAGGAGTTTGAGGCAAGGGTGGAGATCTTTCTTCCCTCTGCTGTGAGGAAGTAGCAGCAGTGGTTGTTGGTGACATTTGTGTTGTCACTGGCAGTGGCTCTGGGATCTCATCTTCCAGAGTTGCCTTTGATTTGGGTTTGGGGGGCTTTTTGGATGATTTCTTTTTGGTCTTTTTGGTAATGGCAGGTGTGGGTTTCATAGCAGTGGTTGTGCTACTATGATCACCTAGAGCAGTGGGCTCAACAACAGATACCTGAGGAGCAGTGGTTGTTGCTAAAGTCTGCTCAGGCACCTCTGCTTGTGTTTTTGTAGGTGTTAACATTCTAGTGAATGTTTTAGGTGTTAAACCATTTATTTTAAAAGAGACACCTTGGATGAGCAAATTTTCATTTTCCTTTCCGAATTTTTGTTTAAAATAGTAGCTTAGAAACCTTAGAAAAAGTAAAAATGATTTGCTATCAACATTTTTTACCAAGTCATCAAAGATCTCCTGGGAATAGTTAAAATTTTCATTATGTAAAATGGCAAAACCTAGGTATTGGATTTTTAATGGTATTTCGTTGAAAGCAGTTATTTTATTTGAAACACACATCAAAACGGTATGGAATAAAAACCTAGGTGCAGAAGGGAAGAAGCCTTTTTGCAAGGTATCCCTTTTTGTTTGTTCCGCATACCCCCTTTCAAGGAAATCAGTTTTTAACTCGTTTTTTGGAAAATAAATTTTACCTTGCTGATCATCGCGTTTAAAGACTTCCGATATGGATTGTGGAGTAATTTGAATCTTTTACCCTTTATGGAAGAGTTAATGGCTATAACAGTGTCACCTTGAGATTCAAGTGTGGCATTTTTCCAGAACTCTCTCTGGGTTTGTTGGTAAATTGGAGCATCAGCAGTTAACAAAGTTTTGTACTTTGAAGCTGAAAGGATGCCAATGATGGAATCGAAGGTTTTGGTGGTGGTGGGTTTTGTGAGTAAACCCAAGTAATTGTGAGGGGATTTGTATGGGATTTCAATGGGTTCAGCGGCCTTTTGAGTGACCTGTTTGGAAGATGAGGATGAGGATGATTTTGATTTTGATTTTGTCATTTTGATGAAGAAGAATGAAGAATAATTTGAGATGGAGGGATGGAAACTGCTTTGAGAAAGGAATTTTGGAATTCAATTCGACAGTGTAAAACCCTGTTTGGGGGTTTTGGTCAGGGTTTTATTTAGGGAAAAAGTGAATGCTGATGTGGCAGCGTTCACAAAGATTTGATGGCTAGAAACTGACCACGTGCCAACCTCTGATGAAAAGATGAATAATGGAGGACAGTTGTTTAGGGAACCACTGATGAAGCAAATATCAGTGGTTGCAACGGTCAAAGTGAAAACAGTGGATGATTTTAACTATCAGTGGATAGCTTTATCAGTGGATAAAACACTGATTTTGACCAACAGTAATTATGAAAGAACATGGGTTGACTTTCAGCAGTGGACAGTATTTAGGAAACAGATGTTTGAGCAAAATAGTAGTTAGGGGTAAGGTAATGGTAAGGATTTGAAAGGCTATTATGTCAGCAACTGTTAATGCAACAGTGAATAAGCTTTTGACAATCGTTTTAAGCATCTGCTGTTCTGATGAAGGGAATGATTTTATCTTGTGTAACCACAATATCATGTCCAACATCTGTTGATGGTGATTTTAAAATATCTGCAAGAATGCTATCTTCAACAAAATACATTTTAGATGTAAATTGTCAAGTTTAATATGTCAGTAGTTTTTACAGGAATTTGCATTCAAGGTTTTGCCACATGTCTATTATAAGTTTTGAAGCTTTTATGGATTCCTGACAGTGGTTTAGTACCTCAGATGATGGAAACCTTTTTACTATGGCTACTCATTTTGTGTCATAATATTTGAATTAGAACATGAGTATCCAAGTATTTTAAGGTCTGTTAGCAATCAATCTTTGATCAGTGTTAAAACAAACTTGAGTTTGGCATGACCTTGACATTTGCACCATTTCCTTTTGATCTTTTTTCAAGGATAATATCACCAAAAAAATAAAATAAAAATAAAGGTTCTACATCCTGACAGGTGTTTGAAACTTTTACTATCAAAAACAAGTAAAAGTACAAAATATATCACTCTAAAGTAAAATAAAGAATAATATATCCTGTTTTATTTGAGAAAAACTTTTTCAAGAAAAATAATTAAAGGTTATTCTGAAAACAGTATCAAAAAGGATCTGGTACATTTTCCAATTAAACTCATAATCACATCACTCTCAAGTTTTTATGAAAATGGTCAGTGATTTGAAATACATTGTAATAACCACTTTTGAGACCATTTCCTTGTTAATTGATTGCAAAAATGAGGAGACATGTACACATAAGTTTTGAAAGTCTTGTTATAGACTTTGTTACCATGTGATGATTCTGAAAAACTTGTCTAGTCCTCTTGTAAGTTTAATCACTGGTGATACTATTGTTACCTAATCTTTCCTAAATCAATGAATGCACACAGTTGCTTGATGACCATTGTTCACCCAATTTTGGACTCTTAAGTGTTTTACATTTATACTCTTTTCTTTTGACTTCAAAAGTTTTAAGATAAACACACTTTTGAGTTTTCGTGATTTTTCTTCTTCCCTTTTTACCCTTCCCATTCATAAGTACTAAAATACTCACTAAGAGGTCTTTATTGAAGGAATACTTATTCCAGAATCATTTTGCAGCAATGTTTTGAGAGATCTGGCTATATTTTTACATGCTTATATCAAATCTCACATTGCATATGATTTGGACTATTTTAACACCTGATTTTCTTAATGTATTTTTAACAAAGTTGATTTGGTCCTTTTTAACAGGATTCTCAACCTGTTTTTTAACACATAAGATTCTAATAACTAAAGTCTTAATTTCCCTCTTTTTATGTTAAGAAAAACACCAATGTTTTAACTAAACATAGATTTTTGTTGACCTGAGGTACACACTTTAGCAGCAAACATGATGGATACAACACAAACTTCATAACAACAATTGAAATCAATTTTATAAATAATTATACCATAGTTATCAGACATATTTTCAAATCTGAAAACTATAGGTGATTTATGCATGACATCACTTGTTATGTGAAGTTTGTGTGTCTTATGACATCTTGGTTGTTTTACAGAGTTTTTGAGTAGCAACTTTGAACGTGATCACTCGTTACTCTGTTTTTCAACTAAAAACGATCAACCTTAGCATCAATAAATTTTGAGCTGAACTATTATGTCAAATTGATTATTAGATCGAATTTGACTGTCCAAGCTCTGATACCAATTGTTAGGATCGGAGGCCCTCATGATTGTGTTTGTTTGTTATACTTGGATAATAAATGAATGTTAAACAGAGATCTGATGCAGCGGAATTGAAAACAAACTTTGTAAACACGATCAAAGGGAATTAGTTTTTAGTAAACACTTGTTTCTCATTAGTCGAAAGATTTACAATAGAGAAATGATTACAGATATGCTTACATACTAAAGCTCCCCCTCAGCATGATGCTCACTGGTTGATTTCTCAAGATGAAAGGATTGGAGGAGATAAACTCACTCGGTCAATCAAATGTAACAGTACAGGATACTGTTCCATTTATAGGCAAATCAAACCACTGAAGCATCTAAGCTGACGTCACCATGAAAGTGACATTTAACAACGTAACAACCTTTAACCACTGTTCTTATACAAACACTGCTAACTTAACCACTGATTCTATACAATACAAGTGACAAACTAAACTACTGTTTTCTCCTTCTATCAGCACTGATGTTTGACTATCAGTGCTTTCCTCAAAGTTGATCAATCCTTGAGTGGGCAGTTCTTTAATCAACAACAGTACTATAGATAGCATCAGTAGATTGAACCAGCAGTGTTTAATCCTTAACAGTCTTCAGGGCTTCATCAGCAGTTTGAAGGACAACAGCTGTTGTATACGGACAGTGGATAGAGGACATCAGATGTTATAAACACTTTTAAGGGGAAAGCCTGGTGTAAACTACTGTTTATGATGAATCCACTGATGTGAACCAGTTTTGGCTCTAATTATCTGTTCCTCTGATAGGGTTCAATCCCAACAAATCGATACCAAATTTGTTTATGGTATCAGAGCGAAAAAACCATCTTCATCCAACTAAAAAAAAGGGTAACCTTCTCTGGCTGTATTCCGGTGCGAAGATGCCTGGAGATATTTAAACCTCCCATAATATTCCGGTGAAAACCTGCAAATTCCGGCGATTACGAATAACCTTCTCCGGCGTAACCATCCTTTACCAACGCAACCTCTGAGTCTCGCCTATAACCACTTTCGTTGGGTTTTTTGTCGAAAGAATCAAAATGGCTCTAAATCATTCTACCAACAATCACAGTAAAACGACACCAATCGCCAACCAGGGAGGTAAATCTCACACGACTCGCGATTGGGTTGTTGACTCAGGTGCAACCGACCATATAACTCATCAAGGGGATTTACTTGAAAACCTAACAGCAGATCCTCATGGGTTACCGGTTGTCATACCTAATGGAGACTCTGTTCCAGTTATGGGAAAGGGAACTTTTACTCTACCAGGAAGAACCAAGATAGGGGGAGTTCTACATGTTCCAGGATTTAAGTGCAACTTATTGTCGGTTCACCGATTGGCAAAAGATCTTCATTGTGCAGTGACATTTTTTCCGGACTTCTTTGTGATGCGACACTTGGAATCAAGGAATGTGATTGGAGCAGGTACATGTGACTGTGGCCTTTACCGTATAGGAGGCATGAAGGAAGAAAGGAAAGCTATGATGACAACAACTGATACATGGCATAAGAGACTAGGTCATGCTTCGGATAACAAACTTTCTCATTTAAGTTTTCTCAAAAATAGATCTTTTGATTCAAAAAACAAGATATGTGACTCGTGCATTAGGGCCAAGCAGACCAGGTTGCCATTTTCGGTTAGTTCAACAAAAACGAGTGATTGTTTTGAATTAATTCATTGTGACATCTGGGGAAGTATAGAACACCTTCTCTATCAAAGGCAAACTATTTTTTAACCATCGTGGATGATTTTAGTAGGGGAGTGTGGGTTTTCTTGATTAAACATAAACATGAGGCAAGCACATGCCTGATATATTTTCATAAGATGGTGAAAACCCAATTTGAAAAGGAAATTAAAAGAATAAGGTGTGATAATAGGGGTGAATTTGTCTCAAATAAAATGAAAGAATTCTATGCAGAACACGGAATCCTTTTGGAAACCACTTGTCCGCATACTCCACAGCAAAATGGAGTGGTGGAACGAAAGCATAGGCACCTTCTCGAGACCGTACGCGCTTCACGGTTTGAAGCCAAATTGCCCATTAAGTTGTGGGAGGAGTGTATTCTGACCGCTGCCTACATCATAAACAGATTGCCATCTGAAGTCATAAAAAACAAAACACCATATGAGCTTCTGTACAACCAAGATCCAGAATATGAACACATGAGGATTTTTGGTTGCTTAGCATACTTTAGAAACACAGAGGCATGAGGAGATAAATTCGAATAACGAGCCAAACCTGGGGTGTTTCTCGGCTATCCGCCTGGAACTAAAGGGTATAAACTTTATGATCTAGAGCAAAGAAAGCTGGTGGTGTCAAGAGATGTAAAATTTGTTGAAGCTATCTTTCCTTTCGTTCATACCTTACCAAATGAAAGAAATTTAGAGGAAGAAGAAGTTTTCATATACCCCTATGAAGAAAACATGGATAAAGGGAGGGTGTTGGAAAATGAATCCCAGGAGGAAAACTCATATGAGACAAGTGAGGGTATTTTGACAGAAGACCTGCCACAAGAAAATGATGTGGCAAATTAATTAGAACAAGAAGACATGTCAAATCAGGAAAACATGGAACCCGAAATAAATGAGCTGCCAACCGTAAATGAAAACACCAACGTAGAAACTCCAGTTGTTGAAGAAATCAGGGAGAAAAGAGACCGGGTGCGACCACGGTACCTTGATGATTATTGTAACAACCCTCACTAAACTCCATAATTAGAATAGTAATTATATATTAAGAAAACCCTAATTGAGACACCCAAGTAATTCTGCATTAACCCTAAAATTTTCAGAACAATCGGAATCAGGATCAGGGCCCCTAAAACTCAAGGGGGGCAAACCCTAGTTGGACGATTATCTAAATAAACCGTTGTTTAACTCTAATTGGACAACACTATTGATTCAGCAAGCCTAGTCCCGAACCTAGGCGGCCTATAATTAGACTGCTTCCCTTACGGACCGTAAGGGAGGTGGCATACGGTCCGTAAGCATGTCCAAAAATCAGTATAAATAGCCGACCTTGGCACTTGAATTCTGTGTTTAAAACGACGTCTAAAGCTTCTGTGTACGTCGAGTTATTCGCTGTTCACTTCACAACACACACAAAAACACTAATTAGTGTAGCGAGGTGCTGCTACGATGCCGGGTATTAACTCGATCGCTGTTCAATTCTTTTCTTTCCGTCAGCTTTTATTTTTGTAAATAATAGCTCGGGATTTTACCCTCTAAATCCCTAAACTCTGCTCGTTATTAGGGTAATAACTCTAATCACTGGTACGATACTTTATCCGATCGATTATAACTATCCAACGATTGTCTGAGTGCTGCTCAAATTGAGTTATACTTTGTTATTCATCGTGATTTCGACTTGAATGTTTGAGTGCTGTCCGAACTCGGGCTATACTCTGTCATTCGTTGTGAATCCGCTGAATTGTTAAGTATTGCACTTGTAAATCGTTGTGAGGGTTTTTATCTCGTGATTATCGTTAAAGTGGAATTGAGTTAATACACTAATACGAATTCTTGTGTCTAGAAATTAGAACTCATAATCAGGAAGCTGTTAAACTAGCATATTAAACTTAGCTATTAAGATAATTTAATGGGCTAGAAAACTTACTAGCTACGACAACTTAACAGGAAAGGAAACTTAAATAAGCTAAGTAAGTTAATTAATCAGCTAGTTATGTTATCGGCTAAATAAATTACTTGATTAAACCATTAGGATTAATTAATCGGTCATGTAAGATTAATTAATCAGTTAATCAATATTAATTAAGCTAAGCAAGATTAATTAAGCTAAGTAAGTTATTTAGTTAAATGGATAAGGAAACTTAATAGTTAAGGAAACTTAATAGTTAAGAAAACTTAATAGTTAAGGAAACTTAATACTTAAGGAAACTTAATGGTTAAGAAACTTCCTAGCTAAGGAATGAATCTACCTATAAATAGGAAGCTTAGGATTCATTTTTCTTTGCTCATTTCTTTTCTTCTTCATTCTATACGTTGGTGTTCTAACCAATAATCACCGATGCGATGTTCTGTCCGATCGATTCAGGAACCAACTAACGGATGCCAAAGTGCTATACTTTGAGAGTTCGTTAAACGGATGCCAAAGTACTATACTTTGTGAGTTCGTTAAACGGATGCCAAAGTACTATACTTTGTGATTTCGGTAAACGGAATCCAAAGTGTTACACTATGTGAAATTCATTAAGGTTCGAATCTCGTGACTACCGTTAAGGTTTGATTTGGGTTTTACACAAATACGTATTCCATTCTGTTAAACTATATGTTTAACTACCGAAAATACTTCCCACTACACACTCACAATCAAACAAACTATTAAAATCATCAGAAGATCCAGAATAATAAAGTGCATGCTTAATTATCGGAAGAAGTAGAATCAATAAGTTTGTTAACTCAATCCTGCATGCTGATTAGTGAGTCATTCTCTTTTTATCAACTGTTTAACAAAACTCCAAATTATTTTCAAAGTTATAATTACAGGGATTAAGTCTTTGTAATCACCATATTACAGCCGGTATGTGGGGTTTTGTATACATTACTTGATAATCTTCAACATTGGGGCAGCCAATGGGTGATATGACCATAATCACAGACACAACTGGACAGGTGGGCCAGTGGGTCGAGTGATAAAGTACCGTGGGTAGTTGGTTTGATATCAGAAACATTGTAATCGCTCTTAATACTGTGAATTATAACAAATCTGTTTTGCATAAAACCTGAATGAACTCACTCAGTATTTCCCGCTGACAAAACCTTTTTAAAACGCGTTTCAGGTAATTACAGGATATTGAAGTAAGAATTGGATCCGGCACTGAAGGCATCAAGAAGTGGCTTATTTTATTAACTAAATCAACTTAAGAAAAATTGTTTTTGGGTTTATCCCGTATTAAAAGCTACCTTTGTAAAACATGGAATTTATTCCATCTATTTAAATAAAATTCGGTGTTTCTAAACTCTGATATTTTTCCTAACTCACGGTCCTGATGAAATTTCCGCTGCAATATTTTTAAAAATTATCACCGGTACCACTGGACTGCTCACGGCACTCGATTCCGTCCAAGATGGGGTTGGGGGTCGTGACAATTATGAGGTAAATTTACCACCATCGGTTGACCACACACGAGCTGCACCAGATCAGTCAACCTCGACGGTACATTCTTTAGCTCATTACATAACGTATGACAAATTTTCCGATTCTCGCAAAGCCTTTTTAATGGCCATCGACTCACACGATGAGCCAAAGAATTTTTATCAAGCTGCGCAGGACGAGAATTGGAAGGAAGCAATGAAAAGAGAAATGCGTGCCCTTGAGCAAAACAGAACTTGCACACTCGAAAATTTACCTAGTGGAAAAAGGGCCATTGACTCAAAATGGGTATACAAGGTGAAGTATTAACCGAACGGAGAGGTGGAAAGATATAAAGCAAGACTAGTAGCTAAGGGTTTTACACAAATGGGTTTTACACAAATGGAAGGTGTTGATTATCATGACACATTTGCCCCGATTGCTAAGTTGGTGACCGTTAGAACACTTCTAGCCGTTGCAACCAAACGAGATTGGATAATCCAACAACTTGATGTAAACAACGCATTCTTACATGGTGATTTAGAAGAAGAAGTTTACATGAAAATTCCCTAAGGATTTGCCGATAAAGAAGAGACGAGAGTATGCCGACTAAATAAATCTATATATGGTCTAAAATAGGCGTCCCGCAATTGGTACCACAAATTCACGGCAACTCTACTTGAGCTCGGTTATCGACAGTCTAAGGCCGATCATTCCCTCTTTATATACATGGCTAAGAGTGTCTATGTCGCAGCCTTGATTTATGTCGACGACGTAATAATTGTTGGAAATGACAAGAACAAAATTCAACACACTAAGTCAAACCTTGATGAGAGATTTAGCATAAAGGATCTTGGAAACTTAAAATACTTCTTAGGTATCGAAGTGGCTCGAACGCCTGAAGGGTTGGTTCTCAGCCAAAGAAAATACACCTTAGACATTCTCAAGGACAGTGGCCTTCAAGGTTGTCGTCCAAGTCCATTTCCCATGGAACAAACTCTAAAACTTGACAAGGGAGAGGAAGAAAAGAAAGTTGATGCCAATCAATACAGGAGACTTATTGGAAGGTTGTTATATCTTCAAGCCACACGACCTGACATAAGCTACTCAGTTAATGTGCTAAGGCAATTTGTGGCTGACCCAAGGGAGAATCACATGAATGCAGCTACAAGGATTCTTCGATACCTCAAGGCTACGGCGGGGCAAGGAATTCTTTTGCCGAAAAACGACAATACTAATCTCGTTGCCTATTGTGACTCGGATTGGCTTGGATATCCATTCACAAGGCGATCTCGAACGGGCTATTTACTTCTTTTTGGAGGTGCACCCATATCTCCTGGAAATCCAAGAAACAGTCTGTCGTATCTCGCTCCTCTGCTGAAGCTGAATACCGGGCTATGGCCACCGCGGTAAGTGAAGTGTTATGGGTTCGATGGTTAATTGAAGAGCTTGACATGCCTTCGACTGGACCAACACAATTGTTTTGTGACAACCAAGCGGCAAGAAACATAGCTAACAATCTTGTGTTTCATGAACGTATTAAACATGTGGAGAGAGACTGTTACTTTGTTCGTGAACGGGTTGAATCAAAGGAGATTCTACCAATGAAAGTTGATTCGAAACTACAAATTGCAGACCTATTCACCAAGCCTCTTGGATCACATCAGCTGAAGATTTTACTTGTCAAGTTGGGCGTTCGAGATCTACACGCTCCAACTTGAGGGGGAGTAAAGAAATATTATTTTATTTCCATAATATCCACCATGTTTTACGGCCACTGTGTTAGGCCTTTGATTTTGTTTTCCTTTTATGGTCCCACCTTGTTCCTATATATTTGTTTGGAGAATCAAAGAAGAATAACAATTAATCGATACCAAATTTGTTTAGCTTTTGACAATTTCGGTACCGGTCCGGTACGGTACCGATATTTACCAGTTTCTACCCTCAAATACCGGTATCGGTATGGTACCGAACTGGATATATTCGGTACCATAGTAATTGCTCAATTACGGAAACGTGAGAGCGTCAAGTGTTTGCTGGATTTTTCCTTTTTACTCCAAACTTTTGTAGTTATCGACTCTTGTTTTCCTACAAATAAAGAAAATTGAATCGAAGTTTTACAAATGGGCAAGTGGCAACTTTTATATAATAAATATGATTAATTGAATAATAAGTGATTACAAGATCTACTAATAAGGATTTCTTTGTTGGCCCTCAAATAAGAATTAACTGATTATTTTATATAAAATCATTATCAAGTCCTAACATTTCAAACATGCATGTATGCATGCTTAGGGGTGTTCATCGAATCGAATATAGAATTTTCGAATTATTCGAATCGAATTGTTCGAATAATTTTTATTTTTCCTTGAATTCGTATTCGATTCGAATTCGATTAAAACCTACCGAATTCGATTTGAATTCGTATTCGAATAAAAACCCAATTCGTATTCGATTCGTATTCGATTAAAAATTCGAATTCGAATCGAATTCGAATAAATTCGATTTAATTCAGATTCTTTAAAAACATGTAAAAAACATTCAAAATGAAACATAAATTTTAAAGCAGACATACAACACGATATCACATTAAAAAGTTCCAAATAAAGTACCACAAGTCTAAAATTCAAAACGAGAAGTCGGGAATAACCACTCCACATTACAAGTTAATATTTTTATGATTAGAAATCTATTGATAGATTTGTTACTTAGGTTTTAGTTATGGGCCATGTAGTAGGTTTGGTAATGGGTAATTTTAATACTTGAAAAAAAATTGAAAATAATTTATAGTATAGCCTAATAAAAGTTATATATATTATGTATAAAAATAATAAATAAAAATGTATAATTTTTATTCGAATCGAATTTGAAATTATAAATTCGTATTCGATTTACTTGAGTCGAATTGAATCGAATTCGAATTCGAATTCTTATAATCAAAACGAATTCTTGATAATCGAATCGAATTTAAACGAATTTCGAATTTTTCGAATTCGAAACGAATTCTGCACACCCCTATGCATGCTTACATGTCTCAAATGCTTTCCTACAACTACTGTGTGGGCCTTCTCTCAAATGCAGTTTGATTTTGTAAAAGAGATGCCCAAGCCTGAAACTGAAAATAGGCTTGATTTCTCTACTATTGTCCTTGGACCATTATGCTTTACATGGGTCATTTTGCAACTCTTCCTTGTTAGTAAAATATTAAAGATTCAAAATTACTTCAAACTTAAGTGTTAGACTGAAAAGAAGTTACAACTACTATGGTTTGAAAATACATTCACTCTAATTGTGATGACTATTTAATTGAAAATGAAAGGAAAAAAATGCTTCGTTTTAGTGGAAAAATATGAATAGGGAATTCATTGCGAATGCTCAACTTCCTATTTTTAGGAGAGAGCGTACATAACCTCCTTGAACTGTCAGAAAAGTAGTTTTTTTAGTTTATACGGTCAGGATCAAAAGTTGATGAGTTTATACGGCTGTGATTGTTGGCAATGAAACTTGATCACTCTGATCATCATCTTTCTGATGATGCAGAGTCTTGTTGACAGCGGAAACTTTTGACATACTTGATCAATCGAAAAGATGAACGAATGGACAAACAATAACAGAAAAAGATTGAATGTCTTGGTAACTAATAATGTTGCCGGATACATCCTATTTATACATAGTAAATTGGCGGTTAAGTGTGGCGGGAAAAACTGTCATCGGACAGTTTTTAAATTAGTTGCTTATCACCCGCCATAACTTATCACCGAGATACGAATTCTGAGTTATACTAATACATATACATATAAACTTACTTATCACGAATATAATTAAGTTTAATTGTTCCTTCTAATACTTCCCCCTAAACTTAATTACGTTTGGCAGTGAATTTAAGAACGCTTTCGTTGGCTTCTTCGACAGCTTTCCGTGCTTGATTGAAATTAAACTTCCTTCTTTTCTTGTGTGTGTTCCATGCACCTTCCCAACTATTGCCTGCATAAAATGCATAGTGATCAATTCCAGTCACCTCCTTGATTTCTTCTGCACTTGTACTCCTTCCGAGGCTGCACTCTTGCGTATCTTCTTTCTCCTTCATTCTTTCTGAGTTGTTTACTTTCGCTTGCACATCTTTAAACCTGTAATAATACACTAGAACATCCAAGTACATGGCATAAATAGTCCGCATGTACTCACCATCCTTGTATTCATAACCCAAATCTTTGGCAATTATCGGCCAGAGATTGTCTTCAGTTACATTGTTGTAACCACCATCCCTTTCCACAATCATATAAAGACTTAACAAGTCTATCTTTCTGTTTTCTGTCATCACCGGCGGCATAGGCCTTGTGGTTATACCCAAGAAAGTTGTGACAAACCATGACACCATTTCTTCGAACTTCTTTTCTAGTTCGTATTTGTAGTGAAACACAAACTTCCCGTCTTCTAACATGTTTAACAGATTTATACAATCATTGAAATCCTTGAAATCCAAGGCCCTTATAATCATCACACTCCAATCCGTTTCACCGGAGGAAACATGTAAATCTTCGAAGTAGGAATTAAGATATTCCTCCTTATATTTTTCATTTACATCGTTCAATCTTATCACCTTTTGCTTTTCTTTCAGACCTAATTCGTCTTCCTTTGACAGCCCCGTAATTTCATTCACCGTGTTATTTATAGGAGATGAGAACATAGGAAAGATCTTGCAAGTGTCTCCGGCCTTTTTGACCGTAAATCCTTGCAACGTCAACTGATTCATACTAAGAACATTCCTATCTAATTCAGGTGTGTATAAAACACTTTGAATCAACAGCCTTTCATTATTAGACTTAACTTCTACAACCCCTATGCCCCGCATAAACAGAAAATCGTTTTCCCCTGAGTTTGTTTCAACCCCCACTAAATGTTTTATACGTTTGAAAACATTTATGTTACCGGCATAGTGTTGTGTAAATGAATGACTGACATACCATATATCTCCCCACATACCGCCTTCTGTCCCTGTCACTATCATCTCGTTCCTATCTTCTGCAGACACCCTTTGATTTCGTATTCCTGCATTTACCGCTTGACTGATAAGTTGTGTGTTTTCATCGTTTTCTTTCGATTTGCATTCATAGATGAAATGTCCTGGACGATGGCAGTAAAAGCACAATCTTGTTCTTTGATTTCTCTTCTGCAATTTGATTTCTTCATCTTGACAGTGTTGACACGGAAGGATTGTCGACGTGGCTCTGATACCACATGTTGGCAATGAAACTTGATCACTCTGATCATCATCTTTCTGATGATGCAGAGTCTTGTTGACAACGAAAACTTTTGACATACTTGATCAATCGAAAAGATGAACGAATGGACAAACAATAACAGAAAAAGATTGAATGTCTTGGTAACTAATAATGTTGCCGGATACATCCTATTTATACATAGTAAATTGGCGGTTAAGTGTGGCGGGAAAAACTGTCATCGGACAGTTTTAAATTAGTTGCTTATCACCCGCCATAACTTATCACCGAGATACGAATTCTGAGTTATACTAATACATATACATATAAACTTACTTATCACGAATATAATTAAGTTTAATTGTTCCTTCTAATAGTGATTGTCCCAAAAGTTAATCGTATTATACGCTGTGTATATAATATATAATTAATGCATTTAGGGAAGAAATGGTCGGACAAAGAAAACGTGTGAAGATGTTTACAAAGTCAACATCCTATTTTTCCAAGCATGTTCTCTTTCTTCTACTTACAAGAATATTCCACATAGATTAAGTCCTCTTCACCCATTTTATATTACTTTGGTTGTTATAATCAAGTTACTTAATACAGTTGACGGGTAAGTTGGATTGAAAATACAGTTTGAGATTTTCCTTTTGAGCTGCCAAAAAGATTCACCAAATATGCAACACAGACATCATCATGCCGTGCTCGTGCTCATGCTCATCCTCATCCTCATACCCATGCTCATCATCAACACAGCCACAGCTAATGCCAACGAGACGACTAGCGAGATAGCAATCGGTGTGATTCTCGATATGGAATCCAGCGTCGGGAAGGTAAGCAAAATTTGCATTGAAATGGCGATCCGGGATTTCTATCAAACACATAACAACTACACAACCAGAATCGTCCCTTACTTTCGCGACTCCAAAAATGACAGAGTCGAAGCTGTGTCTGCAGGTTGGTCTACCTTACCTTACCTTATTTTACCTTGTGCTTCTAGATTCTAATAGAGTTTATTAAGCGGTTGGTTTGCAGCTATACAACTTATTAAAGATGTCAAAGTATCGGCGATTATCGGACCCCAGACATCCTCAGAAACAGATTTTGTAGTGGACATTGGCAACAAAACTAGGGTTCCCATACTCTCTCTGGCCACAACCCCTTCTCTCTCACCCAAAGAGAATCCTTACTTCATCAGAATATCGCGCACCTCTTCGTCACAAGCCCAACCCATATCAGCACTCATCAACACTTTTCCTTGGCGCGAAGTGGTCCTTGTTTACCAAGATGGTGATTTTGGCACCGGCTTCATCCCCTCTTTGTCCGAGGCCTTGCTAAATGTTAACGTCCAAATCAAACATCCAATCGTCATCTCTCCTTTTGCTTCCGATCATGACATTTCTAACGAGCTCCACAACATTAAAACACGTCAAACACGGGTTTTCGTGGTTCACTTGTTACCTGAGCTGGCTTCTCGCTTTTTCAAGAAAGCAAAACAAGCTGGAATGATGCAAGAGGGATACGCATGGATCATCACCGATGTTGTCACCAATCTTTTGCATACTGTTGATACAGATTCGATGCAAGGAGTGGTGGGCGTAAAACCCCATATTCCAAAATCCGATCACCTGAAAAGATTTAAAGAGAGCTTTAAAAACCATTCAGGCCAAGTAATTAACGTGTATGGGTTATGGTCATACGATGCCACTTACGCACTAGCAATGGCGTTGGAGAGAGTTGGGAGTGCTACTACATTCCCGTTCCAACAGCAGAAGCCTGTAACGGACTTAGATGCTATCGGAATCTCCAAACTAGGACCAACGCTGCTCTCAGAGATGAGAAAGATAAAAAAACTTAAAGGGTTGACTGGTGATTTCGATTTTGTTGATAGATCTTATTCGGGTTATGAAATAGTGAACATAGTTGGTCAGGAGGATAAGTTCATTTACTTGTGGAAGAATGAAAAGGCTACCAAGATTTCTAATGAAAAAGCTATCAGATGGCCGGGTGGTAGCAACGAATCCCCTCGCGGTTGGGAGATCCCGGGGAGAAAATTAAAAGTCGGATATCCAGAAATAGGCGGGTTCCCTGAGTTTATTCATAAAGACGACGAGACGGAGCCAAAGGGCTTCTGTGTTGAGGTTTTCAAGGCAGTAATGAAAAATTTGAGTCTACCACATCCTCCATCCTATGAATATATGCCATATACTATAAGAAAGAATGAGACATCAGGAAGCTACGATACTCTTGTTGAGCAGATCCATCTCAAGGTACATCGTTTTCGGTTGCTAGTAGAACAATTCTTCTTCTTCTTCTAAAGTAATTAATAATGTTGTTTTGGAATGTGCAGAAGTATGATGTGGTGATTGGAGACGTTACAATCCGGGCAGAGAGATCCAGCTATGTCGACTTTACATTGCCGTACACAGAGTCTGGAGTCTCAATGATTGTCCCCGTTAAAAAAGATGACAGGAAAAATGCATGGGTATTTATGAGGCCCTTGGAGACGCAGCTATGGTTCACAACATGTGCTTTCTTTATCTATACTGGAGTTGTGGTTTGGGTTCTCGAGCACCGCGTGAACAAAGAATTCCGTGGCCGTCCATATAAGCAAGTCGGGATGATCTTCTGGTTTTCTTTCTCAACCCTTGTGTTTGCACACAGTGAGTACTTATTTAGCTTGCTTGCTTGGTTGTTAAATTAAATAATAACAAGAGTAAATGAATGTTGGTTGCAGAGGAAAAGATGATAAGCAACCTATCGCGATTTGTGGTGATCGTGTGGGTATTTGTGGTTCTGGTACTACAATCAAGCTACATAGCAAGCTTAACATCCATATTGACAGTAGAGCAGCTTCAACCGGACTTTACGGATATCCATGATCTCATCAGACAAGGAAACAAGGTGGGGTACAAAGAGGGGTCTTTCGTTGCACAGATGTTAAAGGATATGGGTTTTCAAGATGCCAAGTTAGTAGGTTATGACAGCTTGCAAGATTATGATAATGCCCTATCAAACAAGAGCGTTTCCGCCATTTTTGATGAGCTTCCTTATCTAAACCTGTTTCTCGCCGGTCACTGTAACAAGTACATAATGGTCGGTCCGACCTACAAATCAGCAGGCTTTGGCTTTGTAACTCCCGGCCATCTCTCTCTCTCTCTTTCTTCCAAATTCTTAATATAACACAAATGTATGTATGTATGTGTATGTCTAATCTTAGTCGCTTGCTTCTACAGGCATTTCCAAAAGGGTCTCCCCTACTACCACTCGTTTCAAAAGCACTTTTACAAGTCACCGAGAATGAACTAAACAATATTACTGATAAATGGTTGCGACCAAAAGCAGATTGCAGTGAGCAAGATATGGTTTCTAGGTCTGGTAGGCTCTCGCTCGATAGCTTTTTGGGCCTTTTCCTCATTGCTGGAGTATCTTCAACTTGTGCTCTTATCATGTATCTCTTCATATTCTTGTACGAGAATAAAGACATGCTACTATCTGATGGTTCAATTCGCCACAAGCTCTCTGCAATTGCAACAATCTTCAATCAGGAAAAACACGAGGAATCAAAGCAAGCGCTGACGGATGATAATAATAATAATAGTAATAATAATAACGTGTTAGTAATTGAAGATAATATCAACAATCCTCCCCCAACTCCAGAACACCATCAGGCGTCGGATGATGATGAAAGTGAAGCTACTCCGGCTCATGATGTTGTAGAAGAAAGCAGACATTAATTAATCTAGAAAGATAAGCTGATACTTGAAAACAGCGATGAACTTGCAATGTATGTCTGTGGGTATGTATGATTATTTAAACAAAAGCAATAGGCGTAGACCACAAAAATCAACATATGCACCACCATATGTGCTAGTTTATTTATGTCCATATAACAAAATACAGGAAGTGGTTAGTTTCACTCCACAACACATTTTCAATAGCAGTTGTGGTCAAATTCATAATCAGTTGAACAAATATGAAAAATTATGCATTCTTCTGGAGAATCGAAGCGAATTGCTAAAATTAATGTCAGGAAAAAACAAACATAACTGTGGTCAGATTCATAATCAGTTGAACAAAGATGAAAAATTATGCATTCTTCTGGAGAATCGAAGCGAATTGCTAAAATTAATGTCAGGAAAAAACAAACATAACAAATAAATTAGAACAAGAAAGATGCAACAATCATAAATTGCACACAATAATAACATTCAGAAATGGAGCTTCATTCGCACAAATGTCATCCCTGCAGATCTCCAAAAGAGGCCATCAAAATCTACAGCAGCAGATATGTTGTTTACAGGGCAAATGCAACCTGTTTTATCTAACTAACTATTGTTTGTTTAAAACTAATGGGATATCGCCCGCACTTCGTGACGGGTTCGAAACGTAGATAAAAATAATCACATCTCGAACGTGAACTTAAAAAACCACATGGCGACGGTATATTTGAAAATCACAGAAACGTTACGTCGTTGTATACGAAAACCAAGTTATTCCAACAACATTTACACCAAAGCGTATGTAAAGGATAAACACGATGGCCACATATTACAGCAGACCGTTTAATCGTAGATAAAAAAACATGTCGCGATAATGTATTTAAAGATGAGCGTCGGGTGACGCGGGTGGCGGTGATGAAATGTGAAAGAGGAATTATACATACTAGATTATAGTCGTGTATATTACACATGTTTAATAATGAAAATTGTTTGTTTGTAGAGCACAAAAAGACAAGTAGGTGTATCTGAAATCATCCCACAAACTTGTAATTCCTTGTTCATAGGTACCTCAAGAAGCGTAATATGATCAAGACGGAGATGCAAGATGGAATATATAAGGCACGTCTTCCCTGTGTAATGGAAGAGATCAAGATCAAGATGAAAACCCAAAAGTAGTGTTGTTTCAAAACTGAAGAAAAAAATCCAAAATACCAAAATACCAAAAACTAGTACATGCAAACACTTTTAAGTATTTTTAAACCAACTAGACATAAAAAAAGCTTCCGACGAAAGTAATTTAATTAAACTTTGCAGAAAAGATAAATACGCCTATTAGATTAAACTACGCACAATGTGGAGTGGTATAGTTTGGGTGACTAGTGATGGTAGAACCAGTTTAGGTCGGGAAGAAGCTGCATGGTTTACAGCCGGACGGAACCGAGATCGTGTGAGGGGGTTGGAAGAGAAGCCATCATCTGGAATTCAGGAATGAAATTTTGGAAGCTTGTTATTAGATCACGTAAGAAGTTGTAAGGTTTCTTGTAGAACTTTCTTATAAATTTTTCCTTATTTATATTTTGTTGGGCGAGATAAAAAAGTCGGGCCCTACCCGTCCTAGATGCACTTCAATTACTCACGATCCAAAACGAAGAACCTAGATGCACTTCAATTACTTGCGGCTAAATACAAAATTTGTATCGGCCAAAATTGTATTAATGTTCACTTGAGCTTTCAATAATAGAAGTAACCAACCAGCCTAACTAGTTTTGACTAAAATTTGTTGCCACAAATCACCACCCATCTAAAAATATTTGAAACACAAGCTAAGCCCAAATTAAAAACTCGTTTACACGACTAACCCAAATAAACAACTCTTTGAAAACACTTCGATCCAACAACAACACCAACTTTTTATTATTATATATATATTCTAATTCATAGAAGAACCTGGGTTTATTATTGTTGCTGTAATAAAGTGGCTCAACATTAGAAGGCCCAACACCTTGAAAGACAAGTTGTAGTTTAAATGTAAGCCCACATAACTGTCACACCCCGATTCCCGGTGGGCCTGGATGGGTCGTGACGGCTGGATAACAGTTATCACAATTTAATAATATGCAGCAGAAGTATTAAGTAAAAATATTCATTTAACAAAAGTCTGAATATATAATAAAAGTCGTACAAGCGTTTCATTATAAGCCAACAGGAGGGATCTAATAAACAGAGCTTTAGATATCTTAGACGTTAAGCTTGAGAAGTTGCAAATTCCTTAGCTTTCATTCTAGCCGACCCGGATTCCCAACCTATTATAAGGTTCGGTACCTTCGGTTCAATCTTTTGAAAATACATCAGCTTTCGCTGGTAAATATAATTAATTGACTCGTTTTGAAAATAGTTTTCTAAAAAGAGTTTTATACATATAGAAAACCCGTAGGTAATTATTTAATATTTATTGGGATTTATTCTTGTCACCAGATTTACATACTTGTCATACAACCGGGAACCAGAGATCAGAGCCGGTCATTTTCAGTGCTATAATGATTAAGGGCACACACCAAAGTTGAATAAAATGTGTCTTACAGTCGGTATGCCGACCCCTGCACGCTATTCCGTATGGCCATAATAGTTCTCGGGACGTTCGGACACGGTACCAATAACCCCCAATCGTTTCAGTCATCAAGTAAAATGGATTATCATAGGCGGCTCATTTATGTAATACCCGCTCTAAGTGGCTTATTCGCCATCCCAAGTTTAAAAAAAAACTAAAATAAGGTAAGTGTATTTACCTTTTGCTAGCTTCCAATCAAATAATATTATAATTTACCAAAAGCCGCAAGTCTAAGTATTATTGACCCAAGTCCGATTATCTGGGGGGTTCTATAGTCTGGAATGAACAAAGTTATTATCTTTTAGAATGTACATGGGTCAAAGGTTAGCCCCTTTAGATATGACCCGTTACTTAAGAATAGGTTCGCTAGATTAAGCATAGATCGAATAGAATGTGGTTTATACCTATCCGAGTGCAGTGACTCATTGGATAAAGGTTATTTAACCAAGCATTCTGATTTGGAAAGGTTTTGACCCGTTACGCCTAAATTTTACGAACTAGGTTCATATAACTAGTTATGCGCGTAAAAGCAGGTTCGGAAGGTTAGATAGGTCTTATGACAAGTCTAAGGTGTCAAAAAATATTTCATAATATTTATACATTCTGTTTTAAATTCAGAATGTTAACCATTTGGTTTGAACACCATTTCTTTAGCTTTTTAGGATAAAAAGGGCATAATCGTCTGTTTTACGATATAAGTTCTAGACTTGTCATATAACCTTTCAAACAATATGACCAAGAGGTATAACTTCTAAGGGTTATACCTTATACTAATATGGTCATAATATCAGTTCTAAACATGACCTAACATTGACCAAATGGGTCAGAATCGAAAGTAAAAGCAAAAGTCAAACTACTAGACTTTCGATACAGAATTAAGCTCTAAACAAGAAATGACAGTTGGACATGTTTAGACATATCCTAATATGTTTTATAAAATGATATGATATCAAAACTTCAAGTTTTAATAGTTAAAAACTTGATTAGCGTAAGAACCCTAAGTTTCATCCACACAATCTCTGCATTCTCCCTAGCCACTCATATCTCTTCTTTCCATTTCTTTCACTATCACAAGAACCCTAAGTTCCATAACCTTCATACTTCCATATTTCTTTAAATCTTCATGAAATCTTGTGATTCTGGGTCTAACTTGGGAATTTGGCAAGCTTTCTTATTTTGGGTTCGTATTTGGAAGAAAACCAAGTTATATCAGCCGATTTTCGAACCCTAGGGTCCGAAAATTTGGGGTTTTTGTGGTGATTCTTGTTTTTCTTGAGAGCTCTTTGTAATTTCATCTTCAACAAGTTCAAGGTATGCATCTTCTCATTCTTTTTTATGGTGCATTGTGAATGTGTAAGTTGATGTTGTTATATGTTCTTCCACACATACTTGCTTGTATGAGTTTGATGAGATGAATGTGTTGATTTACAAGGAACTATGGTTGTAGATGTTAGATGTTTGTTAAAAATTTGATTTTTTTTGGGAAAATCTTACCAAGATAGGAGACATCATGCCTAAATGGTTTTGAAAAAAGATGAATATCATGCTAATCTACATGCATAACCATAGTAACAAGCAAGTGTGGGGATATTTTTGGTTGAATAAGAAACTAATAGGGTGTTTGTTGTTGGTTCATGTGATTTTTTTCAGGATATGGGGCAAACAGGAAAGCAACCGATGGGGTCATCAAGCCAACCTGAGAACACGCAAAGGAAAAGGAGATTGTTCCGATTAGCTGATCAAGATGAAGAAGAGGAACAACAACAACCACAAGTGGATGTTGGTCCCAAACCAAAGTGGGATTCTGGTCCGTTGGATGATCAACCAGAATATTGGCAGCCGATTTTATTCCATGAACAAATGAACAAGTTAAAGGATAGAGCGACAGTGTTTATATGCGAAAAGGAAGTTCGAGAGGATGCTTTTGGGTTGTTTAATGTTATCGACCTGTTCAAGGTGCTAGGTTAGGAGGCGGCATCGGATTGCTATGACCATGATAAAAAATTTGTTCAAGGAAGAAATACAAGAGTTGATGGCCACTCTTAGATGTCCTAGTTATAACAAGTCGCAGCAGATGAAGCTAATTAGGACTGTGAACAATGTGGATGTAGAGATGTCTTTTGAAAGTTTGGAAGGCTGCCGAAGTTCAATAACAAGCCAACAAGGGAATACATATTCCCGAGTTTGGATGACTTGCACCATAAGCCGGAAGCCCACCCTCGTTGGACCCATATGTTGGAGGTTTTGTTCTTACCGGGTACATGGAGTGGCACACTTTAAAGGATGAATTTAAAAATTGAAGCGAAATTGCTATTGATGATTTTTGTTTGCAACGTGATTCCACGAAGAGGAGACTGTCACACCCCCAAAATCCACATGCGGAGTACCACCGCTTGGAGGCGTGACTGACCAGGATCCAGCCACCAATTATACTGAGCAATTTAATTAATAACATAAGTAATACTCACCAACCGCAAGGTTAGCAAATATCATAGTCAAAGTTCAAAAGTTTTAAGTTTAAGTAATAGTTCAGATAAGTAGCGGAAGCATAGACAAAATAGTTTAAAACAAGATTCATAGTTCAAGTTTGTTTAGAACCCAACACACGGGTTAGACGACCACTACACATCCACAAGCTGCAAGCTCCTGAATCACTGGGTACCTGCAAAGCATGCAGTAGGGTATCAACATAATGTTGGCGAGTCCACGAGGTGTCAAGTTTTAGTTTTAGAAAACGTAAGTTGTTTAGATAAAGCATTTATAATCACGTTATGGGGAGCTACCCCATCTGTAAGCTCACTAAACTGTAGATACCGAAACTGTTGACGGAAAGTTGTTGTGCCCCGAGTCAATGTCTATCGTCATTGACCAAGATGCGAGGTCTACTAGTTCACGCCCGATCCCCCCGGTCACGGTGTGAGGTTGTCAAACCTAATAGCGCTATCAACTAATAACCCGTTCGCCCCCGGCGATTAATCGGTACTGTAAGCAGGGATTTAAGGTGATAGAGTTTCGTTTAGCTTGGCTAGTTGTGATTTATAAATAATATCCAAACGTATCTCCCCCGGAGATAGTAAGTACCCATTCGGATTTCCCCCGGAAATAATAGTTCAAAAGTATTTTTCCCAAAGTTGGCAGTTTGTCCGTGTCCCTCCCTGGGACGCATGCTTTTTGTGTGTGAACTCACCTTGGGTTGCTCGGCAGATTAGGTTACTTGTCAAGCACGCTGGTCACCACGTCCTAACATGGTTACCAGTATAGGTCAGGTTTGGCTACAGAAAATGTCACGTATATTTTACACATAATCTAACACATAGCATGCATACAGTTACCTGTTGAGTTATTGGGCCTGCTCTACTATTGGATCAGTCAACAGTAACAACTAACACATAGTTCAGTTAAACAGGCAGCCCAAACAAATCACGTTGTGGCCAACTAAAGTGAGCAGCCCAGTTGAGACAAGGTGGTCTCGACTCGAGAACATGCGGTCTTGAGTCGCAACCAGGAGGTCTCGACTTGTAATGGTTGGTCTCGAGTGTTGCGGGCATGACTTGCAACCCCGGAGATCTCGAGTCCCGTCTCGAGTTGTCACGATGTGGTCTCGAGTCGAGACCTTGATGGTCTCGAGTCGAGACCTTGATGGTCTCGAGTCCCTGAGGTCCGTTTTTGAGTTGCTTGGTCTGGGTCTCGAGTCACAACCGTTACGGTCTCGAGTTATAGCTTCATGGTCTCGAGTCGAGACCAGAGGTCTTGACTCATTTGCCTGCTGATTCTGATACATCTGCCCGTATTGTACTATCCAACAAAATTTGTTTCCATGATTTTGTGTACTAACCAATTAAACCACACAAACATGTTTTCTTGTCTAAAACCTTAATCAAATGGATCTAACACAACAATTCAAATCTTCATATCATATTCATATCACATTCAAACAGTTCATCATTTTAAATCAAACATGTTCATCTTATAAACCTATGTTCATTCATTCCAACATAACCCCAAACCGGGTCACAATTCAATCATCATTATCGGTCCTAAATCTAGCACATAGCCACCGGTTTTCATCCTTAGATTCAAGTGTATTTATGCATTTGTCATAAGAATCTTGCACACCATTATTAACAACATTCTTGTTCAATTTAACGCATAACCAACATGTAGATCATTTTCAACCAAGAACATATAATCACTCGACATCCTTAACCGATCATCTACATTATTTACTCATACAAATTATTCATGGAAAACATTTAAACAAAGCATGCATATCATTTATCAATCAAGCTTCACAAATTCTAAAAGTGTGAAATGCTAACCGAATGGTGTTTGGTGTGAGAATGGTATGGAATCAACCGAAAGGAGGACCTTCGAGCTAGGACAAGGGCTTGATCTTTACTACACTTGATCCGAGATAAGAGGAGATAGTGGTGTTGCTAGGGTTTAAGGTTTTCTAGAGAGAGGATGAAGTGAAAGAGAGAGTGTAGAGGGGAGTGTGAGGGTTTTAGGCTTATATACTAGGTGGTGCACCCCAAGTGGGTTTCCGAGTGGGCTAAGGGTGTTTGCGGCCCAACCGGCCCCAACTATTTACTGTTTACTCGAGACCGAGCGGTCTCGAGTTGGGTACGTTGTGGTCTCGGTTCACTATTATACACACATACTTATATTATACATACATACAACACATAGCATAACAAGATAATCACAACTTTTATTTAATAATTCGTACGTACACATTGCTAATACAAGAGGGTTACTCGGGAAAACCTAGAGTGTCACATTATCCCCAAGTTTTAAGAACTTTCGTCCCGAAAGTTAAGGCAGCCACTGTCAAGCTAGTACATGTGAGAGTGTTTCAACGGGGTGTCACATCATCCCCCCGTTAGTTTGGAATTTCGTCCCGAAATTCGGTTGTAGGTTCAGTGCTGGGGGTTTCGTTTGGGAACAACTGGGGATACTTGCACTTCATCTGGTCTTCCCGCTCCTAGGTAAACTCTGGGCCACGTCGCGAGTTCCAACGAACTCGCACGAGAGGTATCTGGCTACGTTTGAGGGTTTTGATTTCTCGATCCGTGATCTCAATCGGTTCATCAGTAAAGTGTAGTTGTTCGTCAATAGTGAGTTCCTTGAAGGGGGTTATGAGTGTTTCATCAGACAGACACTTCTTCAGATTAGACACGTGAAAAATATTGTGCACCGCACTCAGCTCTTCAGGCAGATTCAATCTATAAGCAACCTTACCGATTCTCTCGGTAATTTCGAATGGTCCAACATATCGCGGATTCAGCTTGCCCCGTTTACCAAAACGAACCACACCCTTCCAGGGTGAGACTTTAAGTAGAACCCGGTCCCCGACCTGGAATTCTAGCGGTTTCCTATGCTTATCAGCGTAGCTTTTCTGACGGTCACGAGCTGCCGCCAAGCGTTGTCTGATCTGGGCAATCTTCTCCGTTGTGTCTACCACCAGTTCTGGGCCTGTGACCTGGCTGTCACCAACTTCCGCCCAGCAAAGAGGTGATCGACATTTACGACCGTACAATGCCTCAAAGGGTGCTGCCTGAATGCTGGTGTGGTAGCTGTTATTGTAGGAGAATTCCACTAGCGGTAGATGCTTCTCCCAATTCTTGCCAAAATCGATCACACACGCTCTAAGCATGTCTTCCAGGGTTTGGATGGTGCGTTCAGACTGCCCATCCGTTTGTGGGTGATAAGCGGTGCTCATGTCCAAACGTGAGCCAAAGGATTTGTGCATAGCTTGCCACAACTCCGAAGTAAAACGAGCGTCTCGGTCGGAAATAATGGAAGTTGGCACCCCGTGCCTCGAAACCACTTCCTTTAAGTAAACCTCTGCCAAGGTAGAAAACTTGTCTGTTTCCTTAATAGCAAAAAAGTGTGCAGACTTGGTCAATCGATCTACTATCACCCAAATAGTGTCCTTCCCGCATTGGGATCTAGGTAGGCCAGTGACGAAATCCATGGAAATTTGCTCCCATTTCCATTTCGGTATTTCTGGTTGTTGGAGTAGGCCCGCTGGTTTCTGATACTCAGTCTTGACTCTTGCGCAGGTCAAACATTTGCTGACATATGTTGCTATGTGGGCTTTCATGCCAGGCCACCCATATGTAGTCCTTAAGTCGTGGTACATCTTATCCGAACCAGGATGTACTGAGTAACGGGACTTATGGGCTTCGTCCATCACAAGTTCACGTAGATCTCCGTAGAGTGGGACCCAAATGCGCCCTGTCACATAGTATGCGCCATCTTCTTTTTGTTCTAATCGCTGCCTCGATCCTCGCAGGGACTCAGCCCTGATGTTCTCCGGTTTCAGAGCTTCAACCTGAGCATTTCGAATCTGAGTAGGGAGGTTAGACTGGATGGTAAGTTGTAGCGCTCGCACGCGCTTGGGCGCAATGTCTTTTCGGCTGAGGGCGTCCGCCACAACATTGGCCTTGCCCGGATGGTACTTGATTGCGCATTCATAATCATTCAAGAGTTCGACCCGTCGACGTTGTCGCATGTTTAATTCCTTTTGCTTGAAGATATGCTCGAGACTCCTGTGATCGGTGTAAATAGTGCACTTGGTACCGTACAGGTAATGTCTCCATATCTTAAGAGCAAAAACCACTGCTCCCAGTTCCAAGTCGTGCGTAGTGTAGTTCCTTTCGTGAGTCTTAAGTTGTCGAGAGGCGTAGGTAATAACTTTCTCGCGTTGCATTAACACGCAACCGAGCCCGTGAATAGACGCATCGCAGTAAACCACAAAGTCGTCGGTACCTTCAGGTAACGAGAGAATAGGAGAACTACAGAGGTTATCCTTTAGCTTCTGAAATGCGGATTCCTGAGCTTCATCCCATTTGTAAGCAATACCCTTCTGATTGAGAGCCGTGAGAGGCTGAGCAATCTTCGAGAATCCCTTGATAAATCTACGATAGTATCCTGCCAATCCTAAGAATTGGCGAACTTCGGTCGGAGTTTTGGGCGTAGGCCAATTCTATATAGAGTCAATCTTAGCTGGGTCGACATGAATTCCGTCCTTATTGACCACGTGCCCAAGGAAATGGACTTCTCGAAGTCAGAAGTCACATTTCGAGAACTTGGCGTACAGTTGCTCATTGCGAAGGAGTTCGAGGATAAGGCGTAGGTGCTGTTCATGCTCTTCTTGACTTTTCGAGTAGATCAGGATGTCGTCGATAAACACAATCACGAATTTGTCGAGGTAAGGCTTGCACACTCGGTTCATGAGGTCCATGAAAACCGCAGGCGCGTTAGTCATTCCAAAGGGCATGACAAGGAATTCGTAATGACCATAACGAGTTCTGAATGCAGTTTTGGAGATGTCTTCATTACGGACTCTTAGCTGATGATAGCCCGATCGTAGGTCGATCTTAGAGTAGTAGCTCGATCCCTGCAACTGATCGAATAGATCGTCAAGACGCGGGAGAGGGTAGCGATTCTTGATGGTAACCTTGTTCAGCTCATGATAGTCGATGCACATTCGGAATGTGCCATCCTTCTTCTTAACAAAGAGTACTGGTGCTCCCCAGGGTGATGAACTAGGGCGGATAAATCCTTTATCCAATAGTTCCTGTAGTTGCGTAGAGAGTTCCTTCAGTTTTGCGGGGGCTAGTCGATAAGGCGCACGAGCTATCGGCGCTGCTCCGGGAGCTAGCTCGATTTGGAATTCGACCTAACGGTGGGGAGGGAGTCCAGGTAGTTCTTCAGGGAACACCTCGGGGTAGTCGCGTACCACTGGAAAATCTTCAATCCTCTTTTCCTTTTCCTGTGTGTTGGTGACAAGTGCTAAGATAGCGGTGTGCCCCTTTCGTAAACACTTCTGGGCTTTCAAGAACGAGATGATGCCTGTGACTTCTCCACCTTTGTCACCTTGTACGACGAGGGGTTTGCCAGAACGGCAGGGGATGCGAACCATTTTCTCTTGACAGAGGATTTCCGCGCGATGTTTGGATAACCAATCCATACCGATGACGACGTCGAAGCTTCCAAGAACGATAGGGAAAAGATCGACGCTAAATGTCTGACCAGACAATACTAGTTTTCTATCGTTGATAACATGTGAGGCCTCGATGTTTCTACCATTGGCTAACTCGACGATATGCTTAGAACTTAGCAACGTAGGCGGGTGCTTAAGCTTCTTACTAATACGTAGGGATACATAACTAGCATCGGCTCCGGAATCAAATAATACAGAAACATAACGATCATCGAGTAGGAACTTACCCGCCACGACGTTGGGGTCATTCCTCGCTTCTCCAGCTCCAATCACAAAAGCTCTTCCTCTTGCACCATTCCCAGCATTGTTGTTGTTTTGATTGTTGTTTCCAGCCCCCTGATTGTTGTTGCGGTTCTGGTTCAGTTCAGGGCAATTCTTCTTAATGTGCCCCTCAGCTCCACACTAGAAACAACCCTTGACATTCCCATGATGCTGCTGCTGCTGCTGGTTCTGCCCCACGGGACGTGGACTCCTACAGTCCTTGGCCTCATGCCTCATCTTGTTACATCGCTGACACTGACTTTTCCCACAAGGCCCGCTGTGGTGTCGGTTGCACTTGTTGCACTTGGGGTGGTTCCCACGATAGCCACCCTGTTGTTGAGGGCCCTTGTTGTTGTCAGTTTTCCTTTGTTGGGTTGGGGCCTGAGTGGGGTTAGCATCCTTGCTTTGATTTCCTTCCCACTTACGCTTGTTGTCACTAGGAGTTCCAGCAGTAGCACTGATCCTTTTGGGCAGCTTGCCCTGTTCCACAGCCTGATCAGTGAGTTTTTGAGCAAGACGGACGACCGGCTGAATGGTATTGAGGTTGGCTGCAGTCACATGGCTTCGGATTTCTGGAGCCAAACCCTTGATGTACAATTCGATCCTTCGATACATAGGTCGAGACATGTTTGGGCAAAGAGCAGCATAGTCATTGGACTGTTTGGTGTATGCCTCGATCTCTGATCCAACCATCTTGAGCTCAAAGTACTCGTTTTCGAGCTTGTGGATGTCATCCCTGTGACAATACTCCTCCTTAATCATGTCCTTGAAATCCTCCCACGCAGTAGCATTAGCAGTTTCCAAACCAAACATCTGAATTTGCGCCTTCCACCAGGAAAGCGAATATCCTTCGAGCGTACCAGTAGCAAACTTCACCCAATTCGCAAGGGGACACTCACAGACAGCAAAGACGGCTTCGACTTTCTCAATCCAGTGTAGGAGACCTATGGCACCCTCAGTGCCATTGAAAGGGAGAGGCTTGCAATCCATGAAAGTTTTGAAAGTACACACGTGTGGTTGCGCAGGGGTAAAAAGACAATGCGGCGGTAGGATCTAAACATCCTAAGATAACGAGTTTACCTCCAGGGTGAGCTGCGAAAGCTGCAGCCACCGTGTTAAGCAGGTTAGTGAATTGAGCCTGAGTCATGTTAATGTTTCCTCTTCCACGTCCACTCATTGTCTTCATAATCAGAAAACATAGTATGAGCGTGATGTCGTAATGTAGCGAGAATGAGATAGAAGAGGGAGGTGTATCTATCTAACTAGGCACACTAGTACGTATAGCAAAACAGAAAACATAAAGCAAGCAAGCAACTAATCACTAGTCCGAGCTATGAGGCCTAATGTGCTGAGTCTTGCACTTGGAGTGTAGTGTCGTCACGAGTCACGGGTTATAGTCTGGTTTTTCTCAAAAAGATTTCCCCCTTTTTAAAACCAAGTTCACTATAACCAATGGCTCTGATACCAATCTGTCACACCCCCAAAATCCTCATGCGGAGTACCACCGCTTGGAGGCGTGACTGACCAGGATCCAGCCACCAATTATACTGAGCAATTTAATTAATAACATAAGTAATACTCACCAACCGCAAGGTTAGCAAATATCATAGTCAAAGTTCAAAAGTTTTAAGTTTAAGTAATAGTTCAGATAAGTAGCGGAAGCATAGACAAAATAGTTTAAAACAAGATTCTTAGTTCAAGTTTGTTTAGAACCCAACACACGGGTTAGACGACCACTACACATCCGCAAGCTGCAAGCTCCTGAATCACTGGGTACCTGCAAAGCATGCAGTAGGGTATCAACATAATGTTGGCGAGTCCACGAGGTGTCAAGTTTTAGTTTTCGAAAACGTAAGTTGTTTAGATAAAGCATTTATAATCACGTTATGGGGAGCTACCCTGTCACACCCCGACCACGTAGGACAACAAACCGTGGCGGAAACGTCGGGGAGTGTTGTAACAGAAGCCATTGTTTCATAACCATGGATACAAAAAGTGTTTCGTTTTATTGATAACATTAAATATTAATATTGTCTTATCACATAACAAACAAGTTTCTTATTGACTATCATAGTTATTATGTCACTAAGGCCTTGTCCAGATCCTACGTGACGCATGCATCCTAGAAATCAAGCATCCACACCTGAAACATATGTAAAACTTAGTCAGCAAAGAAATGCTGGCGAGTACATAGGTTTAATAAGAGTATCGGAATCATGGCTCGTTTATATATTGCAGTACTTTATTAGACTACAAGAGTCAAAATACAAACCTTATTTTGAAAAATGTATTGCAACATAGTTAACCAACTCAAATCAAGTTGATTATAGTTTATAAAATCTCGTAGTCATGCTTCTTAACCCCAAAAACATTTGTTTTAGAAAACCAACTTGTAAAACATCTTGTAAAAACTCGTTAAAAACTTGTATGGTTTATATTATTTCGAAAACCTCGTTTGTGTGATATCGTTCCAAAATCGTTTACCCAAGTGAACTAAATAACGCCACGATATGTAATATGTTGAAAACACTTATATATAGGAAGTACCAGCGGCGTATCCACCATGTTTTCACCATATCACACCCGTCCCGTTATCTAAACACTAACCAAAAACCAATCGTTTACCCAAATAGTGTAACTTGTTAAAATCGTTTTCCAATTCGTTTCCAAATCGTTAACTCGTTCAAATCGTTTAAATCGTCCTCGTTTTAATTGTGAAAAACTATTTGTGGTTGCCTCGCTAATAACATTCAAACCTTCGTGACTCGATCACCTCGCTTCTCGCTTCTCGAATTAACAAACCACCAAAGGGTAAGTTAACAAACATCAGATTCAGTCGCTACCCACAACCCCCACACATAACCATGGGTGTAGTAAAGTAACGGGATTTGTCAAATCCTATGGTACCATAACCTAATACTGGTCGGTTGGGCCAAAATTAATGAATGTCATTTGTTATGTAACTACAACCATCAAGTTTTGTTCACATTATTGAAATCGTTATTAGTTTAGTAAAAAATTGTTTTAATCGTTTTTGAAATCATCGTTTAAACCTTGAAAACATTTCGTACATATGAATCACCCAAAAACATTTAAAAACAGTAAAATAGGGGAACTACGTACTCACATGGAGTGCAAAGTATCCTCAATCAATAGAACTTCAACAAAATCGAGCAAACCAGAGAAATCAAACAACACCTAGTAATCGAATCACTAGTCAACAATAGACACCTAAATCGGAAGATCGGATAGAATGAGGCATTGTAAACCAATTGAGTGTTGGAACTCATGTGATATGGTTTAACAAAGCCTACATCCTAAATCGGAACCTAAACTAAGTGCTTTCGACCCATTAGGGTAGCTTACGCTACTTTAACGCGTCGTGCGCGCAATGCGCATTCGAGACGTCTAATTAGTACTATGACAAGTATTATATGCCCATACATGTTTAATTATGTTACATAATCAGTTATGTGACCAAAGTTTAGGTTACATATGCTTAATTACCAATTATGTATGAAAAGGGTATTTTGGTAATTTACCAAGGGCATATAAACTACCTATCATGCGACTAATTAAACCTAGGTGACCATAAGGCCTAACCTTGGAAGGTTATTCCCTATGCTATAATGGTCACTAAACAGGTTTGGTCGGATCCTAACGACCGACCAAACGGGTCGTGTTCGAAAGTCTAAGCGGGTGTTTAGTCCGCTTGACTTACGACTCTACACAAGCACTAAACTAAAAAGTGACGAGCTAAACATGTTAAAACATGCTTAACTAAATTAGAAAACAAGTTTGGTATCAAAACAAACGGTTTTGATACCTAAGAGTAGTTTGGTTACAAAATACGCGTAAATGCGTATTTTGGCCGAAACTACGACTCGTCACTGAGCCTAGATAACGTGGTAATCAGTAGGTATAGTCACTAGGGGCTATAACCATCGTGATTACACTCACGTTATAAAGTTTAAACGAACTTCACATTGACCATAAATTGGTCAATGCAGAAAGTCAAACGCAGTTTGACTTTAACGCTAAAACGAATGAAAAGAACGAAAGAACACTTACAGAAGGTCCCCACAAGATTTGATTCCGATTTTTCTCTCAGGTAGGAAGCATATACTTCCACTTAGAGAGCATAAATCAGATTTCAAATTGTGGGTTTTGAAGTGAAATGGATGGGGTATATATAGGATTTCTAGAACCGTTAAGATCGTTCCTCGAAAACTGAGCTTTGATCTGGACCTTACATGTGTGCCCATGGTTTTCTAAAACCATGGGAGCCCCTAATATGGACTATGTTCATTGAATACCAGCCCATGGTTTTGCAAAACCATGGGTGAAAACCATCACACTTCAAAATGGACTAGGTTCATTGAATCTACCAGAAATTTCAAAAATGGCCCCTGTACTTGTAAAACTTGATTTTTTGGCACTTTTAAGCCCCGTTAACCCCATTTCAAGGCTCTAAAATAAAGTTAAAGTATTGGGAACTTAAAATATGCTCAAAAACATCTCGGATGTCGGTTCGTTTGGTCGTACGGTTGCGTTATTCGCTTAATTACGACGCAAGTCGTAACGAACGCAAAAACGATCCAAATTAAGCGACGAATGGAATTTTATCATGCCAAACACTAAAATAAAATATTTTAATGCTTACATAATTTTTTTTGGATGTCCGGATGTATTCAGAATGTAAGTTATGCGCAAAATGCAAACTTATGCACTTTTTGACGCTCTTAGTCCCTGAATGAGCATAAAGTTTATTTTAGCATACCGAACCCCTCAAAGCCTATTTCTAAGCTATGTAAAGGTTATTTAGGGTATGTTTAACTTATGATCAAGTTCTGGAATGTTCGTTACTATACAAATCGGCATAGTTTCACAGTTTGACACAAATAGTCCCTGCGATCGAACAAAGTTGATTTTAACACACCAAACCATCCAAAACTTATTTCTAAGTTATGTGGAGGTTATTTAAGGTATGTTAAGCCTATGTAACTATTCCGGTGTGTTTGTTGCATTAAAATGGTTATATTTACGCATCGGTGCGCATGTAACCTTCCAGAAAGCGACTTAGAGCTTGAAATCGGAATCGAATCGAATTGAAAACTTACCAAACATAAATACACACATAATAACACAAAAACATATATAATAACACCAAAGAACATTGTTTTATTAATAACTAACATTGTTTTACATTGAACCACGACTACTGAACACAGTTATCACATACCCCATCTGTAAGCTCACTAAACTGTAGATACCAAAACTGTTGACGGAAAGTTGTTGTGCCCCGAGTCAATGTCCATCGTCATTGACCAAGATGCGAGGTCTACTAGTTCACGCCCGATCCCCCCGGTCACGGTGTGAGGTTGTCAAACCTAACAGCGCTATCAACTAATAACCCGTTTGCCCCCGGCGATTAATCGGTACTGTAAGCAGGGACTTAAGGTGATAGAGTTTCGTTTAGCTTGGCTAGTTGTGATTTATAAATAATATCCAAACGTATCTCCCCCGGAGATAGTAAGTACCCATTCGGATTTCCCCCGGAAATAATAGTTCAAAAGTATTTTTCCCAAAGTTGGCAGTTTGTCCGTGTCCCTCCCTGGGACGCATGCTTTTAGTGTGTGAACTCACCTTGGGTTGCTCGGCAGATTAGGTTACTTGTCAAGCACGCTGGTCACCACGTCCTAACATGGTTACCAGTATAGGTCAGGTTTGGGTACAGAGAATGTCACGTATATTTTACACATAATCTAACACATAGCATGCATACAGTTACATGTTGAGTTATTGGGCCTGCTCTACTATTGGGTCAGTCAACAGTAACAACTAACACA
This sequence comes from Helianthus annuus, assembly GCF_002127325.2. NCBI lineage: Eukaryota > Viridiplantae > Streptophyta > Magnoliopsida > Asterales > Asteraceae > Helianthus > Helianthus annuus. The sequence goes on from NC_035440.2 coordinate 59,617,304, forward strand.
TAGTTCAGTTAAACAGGCAGCCCAAACAAATCACGTTGTGGCCCATAACTAAAGTGAGCAGCCCAGTCGAGACAAGGTGGTCTCGACTCGAGAACATGCGGTCTCGAGTCGCAACCAGGAGGTCTCGACTTGTAATGGTTGGTCTCGAGTGGTGCAGGCATGACTCGCAACCCCGGAGATCTCGAGTCCCGTCTCGAGTTGTCACGATGTGGTCTCGAGTCCCTGAAGTCCGTTTTTGAGTTGCTTGGTCTGGGTCTCGAGTCGCAACCGTTGCGGTCTCGAGTTGTAGCTTCATGGTCTCGAGTCGAGACCAGTGGTCTGGTCTCGACTCATTTGCCTGCTGATTCTGATACATCTGCCCGTATTGTACTATCCAACAGAATTTGTTTCCGTGATTTTGTGTACTAACCAATTAAACCACACAAACATGTTTTCTTGTCTAAAACCTTAATCAAATGGATCAAACACAACAATTCAAATCTTCATATCATATTCATATCACATTCAAACAGTTCGTCATTTTAAATCAAACATGTTCATCTTATAAACCTATGTTCATTCATTCCAACATAACCCCAAACCGGGTCACAATTCAATCATCATCATCGGTCCTAAATCTAGCACATAGCCACCGGTTTTCATCCTTAGATTCAAGTGTATTTATGCATTTGTCATAAGAATCTTGCACACCATTATTAAAAGTGTGAAATGCTAACCGAATGGTCTTTGGTGTGAGAATGGTACGGAATCAACCGAAAGGAGGACCTTCGAGCTATGACAAGGGCTTGATCTTTGCTACACTTGATCCGAGATAAGAGGAGAGAGTGGTGTTGCTAGAGTTTAAGGTTTTCTAGAGAGAGGATGAAGTGAAAGAGAGAGTGTAGAGGGGAGTGTGAGGGTTTTAGGCTTATATACTAGGTGGTGCACCCCAAGTGGGTTTCCGAGTGGGCTAAGGGAGTTTGCGGCCCAACCGGCCCCAACTATTTACTGTTTACTCGAGACCGAGCGGTCTCGAGTTGGGTACGTTGTGGTCTCGGTTCACTATTATACACACATACTTATAGTATACATACATACAACACATAGCATAACAAGATAATCACAACTTTCATTTAATAATTCGTACGTACACATTGCTAATACAAGAGGGTTACTCGGGAAAACCTAGAGTGTCACAGAGACAAAGTGGAAGTCCGATATCCGGAGGTGCCCATTCTTTACATATTACTTAATGGGGCACCTCTGTTTCCATTCCGGTTTTTAGTACTCAACAACGTGTGGATATGCCGAAACAAAGTGGGGCGAAGAATCATTCCCAATGCAGATTGATCACAGCATTTGTTAGGGGAGGATTTTCCAATCCTAAGGATCATGGATCCTCAAGTACTGTCGGGTCAGGGATCCTCAATTCTGTTTGAATTAGTGATCCTCAGAGAGTGTTGCAGGATCAGGATCCAGGATCCTCATTGTTATCCTTACACTAACGATTGTCTACTTTAAATATGAAGTTGTTTTTCAGGAGTATATGCTTGGACTTGGTCTTGGCGATATTCGTGGAGCATATTCCCTCAATATTCCGCACGTGCTTGGCTCTTGTGAACGTTATGGAGATCGTGGCAAGCTAGCATGATTAGCGGACAGTTAGTCATTTAGTTATTTTCTAAATTTAAAAGGGGATAACAAGCTTGAGTTAGAACACTTGGCTAATTTTGGCAATCACACACTCTCGAACAGCTCTCGGCAGTTTACTTGGCGATTTCATACACTTTTACACTTTTACACTTTTGCACACTAGTGATCCTTGTAACAAGCTTGTTATCATCCCGACTTGTAACAACCTTTTGTTTAATCTTAGTTGGTGATCGGTAGTTTCCAACACCCGAGGTTTTTTATGCTGGAGATCAACTCTTGATCAAGGGCTTTTTCCTCGTATAAATTCTTGTGTCACCTCTTTGTTTGATTTGCAAGTTGTTCATACAATTCTTCATATATTCAAGCATCATACCTCACAACAAAAGATTTGGTTGCATTATCCTTGCTTGATTTTTAACCAAAACAGTTTGGCGCCCACCGTGGGGCAATTGGTGCTTCATTCCTAAGAAATTCTTGTTTTTGTGATCATTTCGGTTCATTACAACCAAGCAGATGGCTTCTTCAGCAAAGAGCACTTCAAGTTCTATGCCGGAAATGAGTTCTTCACAGGGCGTTCCACCTTTGCCTCCACCACCTTCAGGATCTCAGAAGAATGCTGAAAATGCTGCAAAGAGACCAAGCCCCATTTTTCCAAAACCACCAACTTCTTCTGTTTCTTCTAACCCTACTACTAGTGATCTTTTTTCTTTGATTTTGCAGATGAGGGATCACATACAAGAGCAGGACAAAACCAAAGAAAGGATCCTCCGGGAAATTGGTGACATGAAGAAACAGAAGAGATCGGGGGAAGATCACTCCTCTGATACCAAGGTCACTGGATTTTGACACTCTAGCTATAACCGCCCAGCAATCTGCAGCTCCGGTTATCCAGTACCAGAATGAACCATTGGGAAGGCATTATGGAACAACAACTATGAGTCAGGCTTTTGGGTCTCAATTCCAGCCTTCAGGATCCTATTTTCAGCCTTCGGGATCCTCTTTCCAGCATCAGGGATCCTTCGTCAGCTCAGGAGGATATATGGGGACGCACACGGTTCAAGGATCCTCCCAGGTCCAAGGATCCTCGCAGGTCCAAGGATCCTCGCAGGTCCAAGGATCCTCTCAGGTCTAAGGATCCTCACAGGTTCTAGGATCCTCTCAGGTTCAAGGATCCTCCTTTCAGGTTCAAGGATCTAACATCTTTCAGGATCAAGGATTCTTAAGAAGTTTACAACCCCCAAGTTCAGATGTTCATCAAGGAGACTTCATTCCAATGCAGACCATTGCTACTTCTGGTCCTTCCATCATACCGGAATCTCGACAATATGGATTCACATCTGGGATTCCAAACTTGAATCCTCCGGGAGGTAACACTTTGAATAATTCTTACAACACTAACCATGGCTTTATGCAGGATACAGGTATTAACCAAGCTATGGCTAGGGAGTTACAGAAACTGAAGGATATGATATCCAGTGTTCCAGGAGAGGTTAAGCCCATTCCTGAGATCGTAGACGGTAGCCATAGGATATCTCATTTTGCACCACCTATTTGTGATGCTGAGATACCCAAAAGGTTCCAGATACCAACTATGAAGCTGTATGATGGTTCGACGGATCCTGAGGAACATGTAGCTCAATATAGAGAAAGGATGGAGATCAATCCAATTCCTGAGAGGTTAAAGGAAGCATGTTTATGCAAGGGTTTTGGATCCACACTCACAGGATCAGCTCTTAAATGGCTGCTAAGTCTTCCCCCGTACTCTATTACTTCATTTGCTAATCTAGTTAATTTGTTTAATAGTCAATTCTCTTGTAGCAGAAAATTTGAACGTTTAACTTGTGATCTATATAGGGTAACACAAGGTCAAAATGAATCACTTAGATTATATCACTAAGTTTAGTAAAGAATCCTTAGACATTCCTAATCTGGATATAGCTACGGCTGTGGAAGCCTTTAAAATGGGATTGCTTAGGGATTCATTATTCTATGATAATCTTGTTATGACCCCATGCAGGAATCTTGATGAAGTGAGAACCAGGGCCCTTAGATTCATCCGATTAGAGGATGATAAAAGGATCCAGGAGAGATTGGCAGGATCCTCGAAACAGGAAAAGCAAGGATCCTACTTCAAGAATAACAAGTTCAAGTTCTACAACAAGTTCTACAACAAGTTTGACAACCAGAACGTGCATGCAGTAGAACAGGAAGAGGATGATGAGGATTATCCTCCCATTTCTGAATACTGTTTTTTTGTTGATAACAATGAACTGATCCTTGCAATGCAGAATTTAGGTGAAAAAGCAAGATGGCCTAGAAAAAGTGATAAACCAGCTGCTACAAAAGACAAATCCAAATGGTGTGCATATCACGAGGATTTTGGGCATCTCACTGAAGAGTGTATTGCACTGAGAAAAGAGATTGGTTATTTGTTAAGCAAGGGGCACTTGAAGGAGCTTTTGGGAAGAAAGAAGTGAAGGACCCAGGATCCTGAGAGGATCCCAGAAAGAGCTCCTACTCCTCCAGCAGATGCACAAGTTATAAACTTCATATCCGGTGGATCAGACATTTGTGGTACTTCCTTTTCAGCAGCCAAAAGACATGCCAAGGAGACCAAGATAGATAATGGAGATAGACCCATCCGGACCTCTACTGTCACACAGGAGAAAGTTATAACTTTTGATGAGGATGATCGTGTTGATGTTCAGGATCCTCATCATGATGGTCTCGTCATTACATTGTTTATATCTAACCACTTTGTTCGCAGGATCCTGATAGATGGAGGAAGCTCGGTAAACATCATTCAGCTTGATGTCCTCAAGAAGATGAACATTCCTAAATCAGACATCATCCCAAGATCCTCAGTTCTTGTGGGATTCAGTGGAGAAACCAAGAACACATTGGGGGACATCAAACTCCCTATCTATATTGAAGGACTACATTCTAATAAAAAATTCTGTGTTATAGATTGCTTATCCTGTTGTAATGTTATCCTTGGCAGGCCATGGATACATGACATGAAGGCAGTCCCATCTACCTATCATCAATGTGTGAAGCTTCCTAGTCCGTGGGGGGGTGGTGAAAATTGAGAGTGGTCAGCAAGAAGCTAAGAACTGCTACACGTCATCAATGAAGCCAGTCTCGAGACAAAGGGAACAATAGCAACTAAAGTATCCTCCAAGAGATGTCTTGGAGGCAAGAGAGCAGGATGTGAAAGAAATCCTTATGGATCCTCATGATCCTGAATCCAAGGTCTTCGTAGGATCAGGGATCCTCAGCAACATTGAACAGGATCTAGTATCCTTCCTTAATAGAAGGAAAACTACCTTTGCCTGGAAGCATGAGGACATGACAGGTATATCTAAAGATATAATTACTCATAAACTTGGCATTGACAGGTCATTCAAGCCAATTCATCAAAAAAGGAGGAAGTTTGCACCTGAAAGGAATGCCATTATCCAGGAGGAGGTAGATAAATTGCTCCGGGCAGGTATGATAAGAGAGGTCAAGTATCCAAGGTGGTTAGCCAATGTGGTAGTTGTTCAAAACAAAAATGGAAAGTGGAGGGTATGTGTCGATTTCACTGATTTAAACAAGGCATGTCCCAAGGATCCTTTCCCATTACCCCACATTGACTCTATGGTGGATGCTACCGCGGGTCATGAATTGTTAACTTTTATGGATGCTTCATCTGGATTTCAACAGATTCAGATGGAACCATCTGATCAAGAGGATACAGCTTTTACGACCCCAACTGGTATATATTGTTATATTGCTATGCCATTTGGACTAAGAAATATGTAGGTGCTACTTACAAAGGCTAGTCAATATGATGTTCAAGGAACAAATTGGACACACTATGGAAGTCTATATAGATGACATGGTGGTTAAGTCTAAGAAAGCTGAGGATCACTTTAGAGACTTGGAGGAAGCATTCGATATCCTTGATAAATTTAATATGAAACTAAATCCTTCCAAGTGTCACTTTGGTGTTAAAGCAGGTAAATTCCTAGGCTATATGGTAACAAAAAAAGGCATTGAAGCAAGTCCAGAGCAAATTAAGGCTATTGTGAATATCAAATCTCCTGCCAATGCCAAGGATGTGCAAAGGTTGACAGGAAGGATCGCAGCCTTGAATAGGTTCATATCAAAATCATCAGAAAAGTGCAAGGATTTCTATGACATTTTGAGAAAGAACAAGAAATTCGAATGGACTGAAAAGCATGAAAATGCTCTCAAAGCCCTTAAGGGTTACCTATCCTCAGCTCCTGCCTTGATGAAACCAGAAAAAGGGGATGTATTATCCTTGTACCTAGCAGTATCCTCTAAAGCAGTAAGTACGGTCCTTGTTAAGGATCACGAAGGTACACAACATCCTGTTTATTATGTAAGTAAGAGTTTGCTTGATGCTGAATCTAGGTATTCGCAATTAGAAAAACTTGTCCTTGCATTAATTATGGCATCTACTAAATTAAGACATTATTTTGAAACTCATGCCATTATTATTAAGACTAACTTTCCAATTAAGAATGTTCTCAGGAAACCTGAAATGTCAGGAAGGATGGCTAAGTGGGCAGTGAAGCTTAGTGCTTATGATATAAGATATGAGCCTAGAACTGCCATCAAATCCCAAGCCTTAGCTGACTTTGTGGCAGATTTCAGTAGTGACTTGCAAAGGGAAGCTGAGTTAGAAGTTCAATAGCTTGAAGAAACTAAGGATCCTTGGATACTCTTCACTGATGGAGCTTCTAATGTTAAAGGAACAGGACTTGGAATACTACTAAAATCGCCACAAGGGGACATAATACCCCACTCTATAGTTTGTGAGTTTCAAACTACTAACAATGAGGCTGAATATGAAGCCTTGATAGCTGGTTTGCAAATTGCCAAGCATATGAGGATCAGGTATCTTGAGGCACATGTAGATTCATTGTTAATTACTAATCACTTTAATGGATCCTATGCTGTTAAAGGTGAAAAGTGTTTTGGTCAAAAATCAGATGAGGATAATGCAACCAAACTCTTTGTTACGGGGTATGATGCTTGAAATGATGAACAACGATAAGGATCACTTTAATGTAAATTGCACAAGTGACACAAAGATGTATACGAGGAAAAAGCCCTTGATCAGTGAATGATCTCTGGCATAAAAAACCTCGGATGATGGAAACTACCGATCACCAAGTTCAAATTAACCAACAAACGTTTACAACTTCGGATAGTAATGAGCTAGGTACAAGGATCACTATGGTGTAACGTGCAAGAATGTGTGAAAACTGTTAAGTGTTTTGCTGTATGCTTGAGAGTGCAGTTGTACGAGTGTGTGTAGCTGAATTTAGCTAAGTGTTCTAAAAGCTAGCTCGTTACCCCTTTAAAAATAGAAGTTAACTAGCCTAACAAACTATCCGAAATTCGTGCCATGCTCCCACGTTCTCCACAACGTCCATTTCCAGTCAAACGTGTGCGAAATAGCCGTGGAATATTCCTTAGTAACGTTGCCAAGACCAGGTCCAACTTGTTACTCCTACAAAACAATACGAAATTCAAAGAGAACAATCGTTAGTATAAGGATCCTTAGGGTGATCCATGATCCTGATCCTGAAACACTTCTGAGGATCACTATCTGTCACAGAACTAAGGATCACTAATAGGATAATAAGTGAGGATCACGAGCTATTAGAAAATCCTCCCCTAATAATTGCCCCCAAAATATAAGGAGTAATTTGTAAAATGAGCGAGTTATATTTTACTGATCTTATCCGTAACTAACTAACGGATATATAGCCGTTGTATTCGAACTATCCGTTGCAATTCTGACGTCACAGAAGTGACAACCCTGCACGATCATGATTATAAATAGGAGATAGAGATAGGATCAATTAGCATTTAAATTTCAGAGATACTCCCTTTATAATCTCATCTGAAGATCAGACAGGTATTCTCCCTTCATCTTCTTCCTTCTCTTACTCTGTTTTATTTCTTTTCCCATTATCTCGTTGACAATGATGCTCCGGAACTCTCCTGCTAAGGATCACCAGAAAGACAGCCCTTTCAAAAGTCAAGGAATCATTACAGATTCCGCAAAGGAACGCCGTTGTTTCACCGATCCTCAGATCGATAGGATCCGCTATTGCTTTCCGGCAGACACCGTATTTAAACCCTTCGATCCCACTGCCCTGAGCGATCATGTCTCTGAATCATGGGTTGCCTTCCCTGTTACTCCGTTCACCATAGGATACACCTATCCTTTCCCGACCTTTACCCAGTCCTTCTTCTCCCTAACTGGCATCTCGTATATCCAAGTCATGCCAATGATCTGGAGAGTTTTGTATACCCTTGAAAGGATCATTGAGCAAGAGGGGATAGACCTAGGAATGTCAGAGCTGGGCGAGATGTATGATCTCACTACCTTTGGTTCCCACCGGTACTTGTTCAAAGGAAAGCCTGGTGAAGAACACCCAATCTTCAAGGACACCAAGAACGACACTAATTGGAAACGGCGTTTCTTTTTTGTCAGAAGAGATACCATCCCCAATGGAAAAGATCTGCCAAGAAAATGGGCCACCCATGGTAGGATAGAGGATCCTGAGAAGGATCACCAAACAGTCTCCTTTTGTTTGAGAATCACTAACACCCTTTTGTTCTTTGTTATGCAGCTATTACCGTCTCACACCTCAGACTGTCTCCTGCTGCCAAAGAGAGGCTTGCTGCCTTTAGAAGACTCAATCCTGAAATCAGATCATTCAAGACAACCACCCAGGATTCACAGGAGGTATCCTCAGGTTCTGTCACGATGTCAAGTAAGTATCTTGTTTAAAAATTCAAATAAACAGTTAAATATAAGTAGGATAAAGATACTTATCTTGTTTTGATTGTGCAGGTGCTGGAAAATCCTCAAAGTCCGCCTCAAAGTTCAGCGTCACTGATCTTGCTAATGTCAGATCCTCCAAGAAGAAAACTCCTGCCAGCCCAACTGCTTCAATCCCCAAGGCACCCCTCAAAGGAAGGGGAGGCAAGAAGAGAAAAGCCTCCGAAGCTGAGGATCTGCAAGGTCTGCCCTTGATCCGCCAACAATTCCTTGACTACTTCAATGAGGTAAGGATCACTGTCCCTGCTTGTATATCCTGCTTGTTTAAGGATCACCTAGTCCTGAACTGTCCTTTATCCTCTTTGCAGAAATTCGCTGAGATTGAGGATTATGTTGGCCATATTGAGGATCAGGATAGGAAGATTGCTGACCTCCAACAGGTTGCACTGCTAAAGGATCTCAAAATTGCCGACCTCCAGAAGGATCTCTAGAATGCCAAAAACGAGACGGCTAAGGTGTTGATCAATGCTGACTATGAAAAGCATGAGATCACCGAGGATGCCAAAGTCTCTGCCGCCATAGCGATGTACAAGACCAAGCTGCAAATGGCCTTGGATGCTCAGGATCCTGACTTTGACAGGAGCACCTGGGATGTGGAAGGCTGGAAGGCAAGGCTAGCTGAGCTGGATGACGAAGAGGAGGCTGAAGAGATCTTGACGATTGAGGCTGGAGGCAGTGGCAAGGATCAAGGTGGTGAAGCAAGTAGAGTCGGAGGTGGTGATGCAGCGAAGGTTTAGGCTGCGTGATTGGGCGATGATGGAAACTTCTAGACATAGTCGGAGCCCAATTTTTTAGTTTGATGGTTGTTTTTGTTGAACAGTTGTTGGTTTGTACTTTGAACAATAGCTTTAGGTTTAAGGATCCAGGATCCTTCAGACAATAGGCAGGATTGCAAATGGTGGAGGGATCCTCTGTTTGGGGGATGAAGCCATTGTGATCATGCCGCCTTTTAATTACCTGCATGCTAAGACCGCATAAACAATGGACAGCCGTTGCCAACCCATGTGGACGGGCCACGTTTTGCTGGTAGAAACGTGGGTTGGCAACCTTGACAACTTTTGGTGGTTTAACGTTTGTTAATAAAATAACTTTAATCTTTTTTGGCTTATCTTGTGTTGTTATCCTTGTTTGTCTTTTCTAATTTTCAATTGCTTTGATATACACTTGTCTAAATAAGAAATCTTGAATAAGTTAGATTGAAAATACTTAGGATATGATCTAGGATCAAATATCCTATAGTTGAAAAATCCCAAAAAATAGGATATTTTAAGGATTATAAGTTCAGTTGTCAAATTACAAGGGTTATTCAAATAAACATTGAACAAAATTAAAATAGTTAAGGATCATACCTGAGGATCCAAGTTAGGATCCTAACCCTTAATTCCATAACCAGGATAACTATAAGGCAAACCTTAGAGAGAAGTAAGGATCACGGATCCTTAGTTGTCTGACTTCAAAGGCCTGCAATAGAGCATAACTTGGGACTAAGCCAATATAAGATAAAAGTTAGCAACTAGGGACAAGCCCAAGGATAACTGGGGACAAGCCCAAGGATAACTGGGGACAAGCCCAAGGATCGTTTGTAAACTGGAGTATGGCCCTAACTGGCGACTATCCAAACTTAGTGACATGAAAATGCCAAAACCTTGGCTAACGTGAAAACGTTAGAAACCTTAGGAACGGATGTATGGTACGTCTACCATTATACGTAGGATCCTAGGTATAGCCAGTACAATGGAATTATCAGCCCCTAAAGCGAGTACTGGTCCCACTGCCATGAACTATACCAGGATCATCATGCGCTACAGGCGGAACTGGGGTCAAGCCCAAATAACTGGGGTCAAACCCAAGGAACTGATTGCTTCTGTGGATAATCAACATTTTGCTAAGGATACCAAAGTAAGGATCATCTGTGCTTTAAGGATCCTTCAAGGATACCCATAATGTAAGGATCATCTGTTCTATGAGGATCCTGCTCACATGAAATATTTCTTCAAATGGACAGCATTCCAGGCTCTTGGTAGCAAATCACCTTCCATAGTCAGCAATCGATATGCCCACTTTCCTGCCTCAGCTTCAATCAAATAAGGGCCTTCCCACTTTGGTGCCAATTTTCCATCAGAAGGATTGGTGGTATTCTGAAATGCTTTCCTTAACACCATATCACCAATTTGAAACTTCCTGATCCTGACATTTTTGTTGTAAGCACCAGCCATTCTTTGTTGATAACTGGCCATCCTTATCCTAGCCAGATCCCTGATTTCTTCAATAGTATCCAGATCTTGAAGCAAGTTCTCATCATTCACCTCAGGATCACGGATACTTGTTCTAGCAGTTGGAACCACCATTTCTGTTGGGATCACTGATTCTGCCCCAAATACCAAAGAGAATGGAGTCTGGCCTGTAGCATTCTTGGGGGTTGTCCTATCAGCCCAAAGCACATAAGGTAGTTCTTCTGACCATTTCCCTTTTTTAGATCCAAGCTTCTTCTTCAAATTGTTGATGATGATCTTGTTGGATGATTCTGCCTGACCATTAGCTTGTGGGTGGACTGGTGTTGATGTTATCATCTTAATCCCCCAGCTGTCACAAAAGTTAGTAGTTCTGCCCCCAATAAATTGGGAACCATTATCACATATAATCTCAGAAGGAATACCAAATCTAGTTATAATATTTCTTTTAATGAAGGATATCACTTCCTTTTCTCTGACTTGGGCAAAAGCTTCAGCCTCTATCCACTTGGAGAAGTAATCAGTCATAGCAAGCATGAACACTTTTCCACCAGGTGCCTTAAGGAGTTTACCAACTATATCCATACCCCATCTCATAAATGGCCAAGAGGAGGATATAGGATGCAAAAATTCAGCTGGTTGGTGGAGGATATTGCTGTGTCTCTGACAAGGATCACACTTCTTAGCATACTCCATAGCATCTCTTTTCATAGTTGGCCAATAGTATCCTGTCCTCAGGATCCTTGAGAATAATGCCCTGCCCCCAGTGTGGTTTCCACAATCTCCTTCATGGAAGTCTTTTAAAACTTCTTGGATTTCAGGATCCTCAATGCATCTTAAATATTGTCCTGCAAGAGATCGCTTATACAACATATTATTTAAAATTGTGAATTGAGATACCTTAATTTTGAAAGCCCTAGGGTTTTCTCCTGTAGGAATCTCTCCGTGTTGTAAGTATCTCATGATTGGGAGGATCCATGATCCTGAACGAGATTGAGTATCCTCACTAGGGATAATTGCAGAATCCTCTCCTATTTCCATGGCCACATGATCCTCGATGGCGGGAGCCAGGATATGGATAATGGGGATACTTATATCCTCCGGGATCTTCAAAGATGATCCTAGATTAGCCAATGCATCAGCTTCTGTATTTTCTTCCCTTGGTACCTGTGTCAAACTAAAGGAAACAAAAGAGAGTGCCAATTCTTTGACTATCTCTAAATATTTGGTTAGCTTTTCACCTTTAACAGCATAGGATCCATTAAAGTGATTAGTGATTAACAATGAATCTACATGCACCTCAAGATACCTGATCCCCATATGCTTAGCAATTTGCAAACCAACAATCAAGGCTTCATACTCAGCCTCATTGTTAGTGGTTTGGAACTCACAAGCTATAGAGTGGGGTATTATGTCCCCCTGTGGCGATTTTAGTAGTATTCCAAGCCCTGTGCCTTTGACATTCGAGGATCCATCAGTATAGAGTATCCAAGGATCCTTGGTCTCCTCTAGCTGCTGGACTTCTAACTCAGCTTCCTTTTGTAAATCACTACTGAAATCAGCCACAAAGTCTGCTAATGCTTGGGATTTGATGGCTGTCCTAGGCTCATATCTTATATCATATGAACTAAGCTTCACTGCCCACTTAGCCATCCTTCCTGACATTTCAGGTTTCCTGAGGACATTCTTAATTGGAAAATTAGTTTTAACAATAATGACATGAGTTTCAAAATAATGTCTCAATTTAGTAGATGCCATAATTAAAGCAAGGATAAGCTTTTCAAGGTGTGAATACCTGGATTCGGCATCAAGTAAACTCTTACTTACATAATAGACAGGATGTTGTGTACCTTCGTGATCCTTAACAAGGACTGCACTTATTGCTTTTAAGGATACTGCAAGATATAAGGATAGCACATCTCCTTTTTCTGGTTTCATCAAGGCCGAGGCTGAGGATAGGTAATCCTTGAGAGCTCTTAAGGCACTTTCATGCTTCTCAGTCCACTCAAATATCTTGTTCTTCCTTAGGATGTCATAGAATTCCTTGCACTTCTCTGAGGATTTGGATATAAATCTGTTCAAAGCTGCTATCATGCCTGTTAGCCTCTGGACATCCTTAGCATTGGCAGGAGATTTGATATTCACTAAGGCTTTGATTTGTTCTGGACTAGCTTCAATGCCTCTCTTGGTCACCATGTATCCTAAGAATTTACCTGCTTTAACACCAAAGTGACATTTTAAAGGATTAAGTTTCATGTTATATTTGTCAAGGATATCAAATGCTTCCTCTAAATCCCTTAGGTGATCCTCAGCTTTTACAGATTTTACCACCATATCATCTATGTAAACCTCCATAGTTTGTCCAATCTGATCCTTGAACATCATATTCACCAGCCTTTGATAAGTTGCACCTGCATTCCTTAATCCAAATGGCATAGCAATATAACAATATATACCGGTTGGAGTCATAAAGGCCGTATCCTCTTGATCAGATGGTTCCATCTGAATTTGTTGAAATCCAGATGAAGCATCCATAAAAGTCAACAGTTCATGACCCGCCGTTGCATCCACCATGGAGTCAATGTGGGGTAATGGGAAAGGATCCTTGGGACATGCCTTATTTAAATCTGTGAAATCAACACATACCCTCCACTTTCCATTTTTCTTTTGAACAACAACCACATTGGCCAACCATCTTGGATACTTGACCTCTCTAATCATACCTGCTCGGAGCAATTTCTCTACCTCTTCCTGGATAATGGCATTTCTTTCCGGTGCAAACTTCCTCCTTTTTTGATGGATTGGTTTGAATGACCTGTCAATGCCAAGTTTATGAGTGATAATATCTTTAGATATACCTGTCATATCCTCATGTTTCCATGCAAAGGTAGTTTTCCTCCTTTTGAGGAAGGATATGAGGTCTTCTTTCATTCTGCTGAGGATCCCTGATCCGATATAGATTTTGGATTCAGGATCACCAGGATCCATGAGGATTTCTACTACATCCTGCTCTCTTGCCTCCAAGACATCCCTTGGAGGATACTTTGATTGCTATTGATCCCTTGACTTCGAGGCTGGTTTCATCGATGAAGTGTAACAGTTCTTAGCTTCCTGTTGATCACTATCAATCTTCACTATTCCACAAGGACTAGGGAGCTTCACACATTGATGGTAGGTGGATGGGACTGCCTTCATATCGTGTATCCAGGGCCTGCCAAGGATAACATTACAACAAGATAAACAGTCAATAACACAAAATTTTTGATAAGGGTGTAGGCCTTCGATGTATATTGGGAGTTTAATGTCCCCCAGAGTGTTCTTAGTCTCGCTACTGAATCCCACGAGCACAGAGGATCTCGGTATGATATCTGATTCGGGGATACCCATCTTCTTTAGAACATCAAGCTGGATAATGTTCACAGAACTTCCTCCGTCTATAAGGATCCTGCGAACAAAATGGTTAGAAATGAAAAGAGTGATAACTAAACCATCTTGATGAGGATCCTGGATATCAACACGATCATCCTCATCAAAGGTTATGACTTTTCCTTCGGAGACACTTGATGTTCGAACGGGTCTTTCTCCATTATCCATTTTGGTTTCCTTTGCATGCCTTTTAGCTGCTGAGAAGGATGTGCCACAAATGTCTGATCCTCCAGAAATAAAGTTTATTACTTGTGCATCTGCTGGAGGGGCCGGAGCTTTCTCAGGGATCCTTTCAGGATCCTGAGTCCTTGACTTTTTTCTACCCAATAATTCTTTTAGGTTCCCCTTGCTCAACAAGTATCCAATTTCTTTTCTCAGTGCAATGCATTCTTCTGTGAGATGCCCAAAATCTTCATGGTATGCACACCACTTTGATTTATCTTTGGTTGCAGCTGGTCTGTCATTTTTCCTGGGCCATCTAGCTTTATCACCTAAATTCTGCATCGCAAGGATTAGTTCATTGTTATCAACAGAAAAACAATTTTCAGAAATTGGAGGATAATCCTCCTCATCCTCTTCTTGATCAACAGCATGCACGTTCTGGTTATCAGATCTGTTATAGAATCTGAACTTGTTGTTCTTGAACGAGGATCCTTGCTTCTCTTGTTTTGAGGATCCTGCTAATCTCTCCTAGATCCTCTTATCATCCTCTAGCCGGATGAACCTGAGTGCCCGGGTTCTTACCTCATCCAGGTTCCTGCATGGTGTCATAATAAGATCATCATAGAACAATGAATCCCTAAGCAATCCCATTTTAAAGGCTTCAACAGCCGTGGCTATATCCAGGTTGGGAATGTCTAAGGATTCTTTACTAAATTTGGTAATGTAATCCCTTAATGATTCATTATGACCTTGGGTTATCCTATATAGATCACTAGTTAAACGTTCAAATTTTCTAGTACAAGAAAACTGATTATTAAACAGGTTAACTAGATTAGCAAATGAGGTAATAGAGTAGGGGGAAGACTTAGCAGCCATTTGAGAGCTGATCCAGTAAGAGTGGATCCAAATCCCTTGCACAAACATGCTTCCTTTAACCTTTCTGGGATTGGATTGATCTCCATCCTCTCCCTGTATTGTGCTATGTGTTCTTCAGGATCCGTTGAACCATCATACAGCTTCATGGTTGGTACATGGAATCTTTTGGGTATCTCAGCATCACAGATTGGTGGTGCAAAACGAGATATCTTATGGCTTCCATCTGCAATCTCTGGGATAGGTTTGACCACTCCTGGAACACTTGATATCATATCCTTTAACTTTTGCAATTCTCTGGCCATGGCATGGTTGATACATGTATCCTGCATGAATCCATGGTTAGTGGTAAGAGAATTATTAAAAGTGTTACCTCCCACCGGGTTCAAATTAGGAAAACCGGATGTGAACCCATATTGTTGAGACTCTGGAATGATCGAAGGACCAGTAGAAGCAATGGTCTGCATCGGAATAAAATCTCCCTGATGGACATCTGAACTTCCTGTTTGCAAACTCCTTAAGGATCCTGGCATCTGGAAGGATCCTTGAAACTGGGATGATCCTGGAACGAAGGAGGATCCTTGAACCTGGGATGATCCTTGAACAAAGGAGGATCCTTGAACCTGGGATGATCCTGGAACAAAGGAGGATCCTTGAACCTGGGATGATCCTGGAACAAAGGAGGATCCTTGAACCTGGGATGATCCTGGAACAAAGGAGGATCCTTGAACCTGGGATGATCCTGGAATAAAGGAGGATCCTTGAATCTGCTGCGCTCCTGAGTATCCTCCTGAACTCGTGAAGGATCCCATATGCTGAGGATAGGATCCTGTTGGCTGGAAATATGAACCTGATGCTTGAGTCACTGTTGTTGATCCGTAGTGCACTCCTTTTGGTCCTCCCACATATTGAACGTCTGGAATCACTGAAGGCTGAGAAGTTGTCGCCGGAGTATCAAAATTCAAAGATCTGGAAACCAGTGGGGAATGATCCTCTGCCGATTTCTTTTGTTTCTTGAGATCTCTGATTTCTTTGAGAATCCTTTCGTTGGTCTTATCCTGCTGCTGTATATGCTCCTTCATATTGCAGTAGAGGTATTCTTTGATGATGAAGCCATGTACTTGGATGCAATGAACCAGAATGATCACAAACAGAAAAACTTCTTAGGAATGAAGCACCAATTGCCCCACGGTGGGCGCCAAACTGTTTTGGTCAAAAATCAGATGAGGATAATGCAACCAAACTCTTTGTTACGGGGTATGATGCTTGAAATGATGAACGACGATAAGGATCACTTAAATGTAAATTGCACAAGTGACACAAAGATGTATACGAGGAAAAAGCCCTTGATCAGTGAATGATCTCCGGCATAAAAAACCTCGGGTGATGGAAACTACCGATCACCAAGTTAGAGATAGTCAAGGAATTGGAACTCTCTTTCGTTTCCTTTAGTTTGACACAGGTACCGAGAGAGGAGAATGCAGAAGCTGATGCATTGGCCAATCTAGGATCATCCTTGAAGATTCCAGAGGATATCAAGATCCCTATTATCCATATCCTAATCCCTGCTATTGAGGATCATATAGCTATGAAGATAGGAGAGGATTCTGTAATCATCCCTAGTGATGATACACAATCTCGTTCAGGATCATGGATCCTTCTAATCATGAGATACATACAACATGGAGAGATTCCTATAGGAGAAAACCCCAGGATATTCAAAATCAAGGTATCTCAATTCACAATATTGAATAACATGCTATATAAACGATCTCTTGCAGGTCCATATCTAAGATGCATAGAGGATCCTGAAATCCAAGAAGTCCTAAAGGATTTTCATGAAGGAGATTGTGGAAACCACACAGGGGGCAGGGCATTATTCTCAAGGATCCTGAGGACAGGATACTATTGGCCTACTATGAAGAAGGATGCTGTGGATTATGCCAAAAAGTGTGATCCTTGTAAGAGACATAGTAACATCCTTCACCAACCAGTAGAGCTTTTGCATCCTATATCCTCTTCTTGGCCATTTATGAGACGGGGAATGGACATAGTTGGTAAACTTCCCAAGGCACCTGGTGGAAAAGTGTTCATGCTTGCTATGACTGATTACTTCTCTATGTGGATAGAGGCTGAAGCCTTTGCTCAAGTCAGAGAAAAAGAAGTGATATCCTTTATCAAAAGAAATATTATTACTAGATTTGGTATTCCTTCTGAAATTGTTTGTGATCATGGATCCCAATTTATTGGGAGTAGAACTACTAACTTTTGTGACAGCTGGGGGATTAAGATGATAACATCAACACCAGTCCACCCACAAGCTAATGGTCAGGCAAAATCATCCAACAAGATCATCATCAACAATTTGAAGAAGAAGCTTGGATCCAAGAAAGGAAAATGGGCAGAAGAACTTCCTTATGTATTATGGGCTGATAGAACAACTCCCAAGAATGCCACTGGTCAAACTCCATTCTCTTTGGTATTTGGAGCAGAATCAGTGATCCCTACAGAAA
This sequence comes from Helianthus annuus, assembly GCF_002127325.2. Lineage (NCBI taxonomy): Eukaryota > Viridiplantae > Streptophyta > Magnoliopsida > Asterales > Asteraceae > Helianthus > Helianthus annuus. The sequence continues at coordinate 59,635,009 of NC_035440.2, forward strand.
TGGTGGTTCCTACTGCAAGAACAAGCATCCGTGATCCTGAAGGAAATGCTAAAAACTTGGTTCAAGACTTGGATACTATAGACGAACTCAGGGATTTGGCAAGGATAAGGATGGCTAGTTATCAACAAAGGATGGATGGAGCCTACAATAAGAATGTCAGGATCAGGAAATTCCAAATTGGTGATATGGTGTTAAGGAAAGCATTTCAGAATACCACCAATCCTGCTGATGGAAAATTGGCACCAAAGTGGGAAGGCCCTTATTTGATTGAAGCTGAGGCAGGAAAGGGGGCATATCGATTGCTAACAATGGAAGGTGATTTGTTACCAAGAGCTTGGAATGCTGTCCACCTGAAGAAATACTTCATGTGATAAGGATTTGTGATCCTTAGCAATATTCACGATCCACATCCTTGAAGGATCCTTAGAGGATGGATGATCCTCATTCTGGTAATGATCTAATCTCAACTATTTCATTCTTTAATTATCCTGTATGTAAGGAAAAGGATCCTGGATCCTTTATCCTCCCTTCACTTGATTCTGGGTTTTACAGAAGGCTGATGTATTCCTAACAGAGGATCGAGTATCCACAGAAGTCTACAGTTATTTGGGCTTGACCCCAGTCTTTTGGGCTTGACCCCAGTCTTTTGGGCTTGACCCCAGTCTTTTGGGCTTGACCCCAGTTTTTTGGGCTAGTCCCCAGTCTTTTGGGCCTGTCCCCAGTATCGCCAGTAGCACACGATGATCCTGGTACAGTTCATGGCAATGGGACCAGTACTCGCTTTAGGGGCTGACAATTTCATTGTACTGGCTGTATCCAGGATCCTACGTATAGTGGTAGACGTACCATACATCCGTTCCTAAGGTTTCAAACGTTTTCACGTTAGCTAAGGTTTTGGCATTTTCATGTCACTAAGTTTGGATAGTCACCAGTGAGGGCCATACTCCAGTTTACACAAGATCCTTTGGGCTTGTCCCCAGTTTCTTTTTTGGGCTTGTCCCCAGTATATTGGGCTTGTCCCCAGAATTGTTGGGATTGCCCCTAGTTTCTAACTCTTTTCTTATAATGGCTAAGTCCCAAGTTATGTTTTATTTCAGGTATTTGAAGTTAAACAGCCAAGGATCCTTGATCCTTACTGTTTTGGAAAAAAATCACACAAGGATAATGCAACCAAACTCTCTGTAACGGGGAATGATGCTTGAAATGATGAATAAAGATAAGGATCACTTAAATGTAAATTGCACAAGTGACACAAGGATTTATACGAGGAAAAAGCTCTTGATCAATGAATGATCTCCGGCATAAAAAACCTCGGGTGATGGAAACTACCGATCACCAAGTTCAAATATAATAAATAATCTTTACAACTTCGGATAGTAACGAGCTAGGTACAAGGATCACTATGGTGTAGTATGCTAGAGCGTGTAAGAAATGTGTCGTCGTCTGCCAAATGCTCGAGAGTGCAGTTTATATAAGTGTGTGTGGTTGAATTTAGGCAAGTCACCTAACTACTAGCTCGTTACCCCTTTTAGAAATAGAAGTAAATTTAGCCTAACAAACTATCTGTAATTTGTGCTAGGTTTCCATATTCTCCACAACGTCTATTTCCGGTTATACATGTGCGAAATTAGCGTGGAAGATTCCTTAATAACGTTGCCAAGACCAGGTCCAACTCGTAATTCCTGCAAAACAACATGAAATTCAAAGAGAACAATCGTTAGTATGAGGATCCTTGGGATGATCCATGATCCTGACCTTGGAGCTCTTCTGAGGATCACTACCTGCCACAGAAACAAGGATCACTGTTAGGATATCATGTAAGGATCACAGGTCATTAAAAATCCTGCCCTAACAATTGCCCCCAAAATATAAGGAGTAATTGTGAAACGTTGACGAGTTATATTTTGCTGATCTTATCTGTAACTAACTCAACGGATATATAGCCGTTGTAAACGAACTATCCGTTGCAATCCTGACGTCACGGAGGTGACAGCCCTGCACAAATCATGATTATAAATAGAGATAGGGATAGGATCGTTTGCATTTAAAATCAAGAACTTCTCCCTTTATAACCGCATTCAGAGGATTTGAACAGGTATTCTCCCCTTCATCTTCTTTCTTGCTTGCTCTGTTTTTCTTCTCGTATCTATTTCGTTCAAAAATGTTGCTCCGGAATTCCCCTGCCAAGGGTCTTCAGAAGGAAAGCCCCTTCAAGAGTCAAGGGATCATTACAGACTCTGCTAAAGAACGCTTTATCTTCACTGATCCTCAAATTGACAGGATTCGGTGCTGTTTTCCTGCAAATATTGTGTTCAAACTGTGACAAACGGCAAAATTCCGGTAATTCCGTACAACTTGAACAACTATTTTAACTATTATTTTTTTCGCATATTTGACTTAATTTTAACTAATTAAAGTCTTGAGAGTCTAGGAATTACAAAAATCATAGGGAATTATGATAATGAATCCGAAGCGATTAGAAACTATATCCTAGACTAACAATAGGAACGAGAATAAACGATACTTGTCAGCACTAGTCGCGGTACAGTCTGACACAATGAAAACATGACATACAGTTATGTCTACACAAAAAAAAAATACAGAAATCGTGCGGAAATATACAGCGTTCTGCAGAACGAAACCATAACTGTCTGAAAAACCCAAAAATAAATATTATTTGACATAAATAATATAATGGGTAGTAAAAACGACACAAAATCCGCAATTGAATCTTTTTGCGTTAAGCTGCACAACTAGTTCAGTAAACTGCCAGTCAGCAAAGCCGGTACTGAAAATGTGTCAAAAATAATAAAATTTTAGTCCAAAAAGTTGGATTAAATATTTGGATAATAAAACAAGTACAAAAATAATTTTTATTATGTTTTTATCTAAATAAAACAGGGTGTCAGTATTTTACCAGGTACAGGACCCGAACCGACTTTTTCACCCGAATTACAACCTAAAAATTTTGGTGAATTAGTTTTACCTAGTGTCACACTACTTTAAAATATGAAGGCTTAAAACCTTGTAGATATTTTTATATAAAATGTCAAAGTTTTTAAAATGCTTAAAGCTTCTAGTTTAAAACAAATGTTTATAAAAAAAAAAAAAAATTCAGCATTTTTCTTTTAATTTGGCTGAATTTTCGTTTAGGGTGGGGTCCCCATTGGAGCTTACTCATACTTTTTGTTGTGTTGGAGGTCTTAAATGTATAATTAGTGGCAATTTCCAAGATAAGGACATCCCTTAGAGCATTCACATCCAATCCACTAAAAATATACATACATTCCACTAAAAAACAACTCCTATATCAATATATTTCCACTAAAAACAAATACTTTTTCTCTCTACTTTTCAATATATATTACATTTTCTCTCTCCTCTACTCACAACCACTTTCAAAATATATTAAAAAATTATACAGGGTGAACAGTGTCCCCCCAAATATACAGATGAACAGTAACATTTTCTCTCTCCTCCACTCACAACCACTTAAACCACTTTTTATAATTTAAAAACCCATCTCTCAAGATTTGGTGGATAGAATGTGAATGCTCTTACACTCTATCTCTTCCATTATTCCCAAGACCATCAAACACTACAATTCCTTTTCTCTCTCTCTCCAAAATCGTTTAAGCCAAACATACCTACATCACCTTCATTTCAATACTCAAACTCAAGAACACTTGCACATATGGAAGCTCATGGATAAAACAATCTTCAAAGGGGTTTAGAAAAGCTAGTTGGAGCCTTTTGGTGGAACTTAAAGCTTTGGATAATCAAGATTTTCTTATCTTCATCTTTGTTTCTTTACAAAAATTGTAAGAATAACATACTAGTTTCACTTTTATTTTTGATTCTTTTACAAGTTCATCATAAACCCACTTGAGAAATAATAAGAAACAACTAAGAATCATTATTTTTAAACATGATTTTTCTATAATTAAGAGATGAACTTGGAGAATCAAGCCTAACAAATTTGAATCTTGGTTATTTCTACTCAAAAATATGATCTACATACATGCATGTAGGATCAACCAAGATTCATCAACAAAGGAATGAACATGAATTTTTATGAACAAGCATGCTAGTAAAATATGAGAAACCATTTAAAAACTAATAAAATAAATTTTGAAATATTTCTTGGATAAAGTTTCTATTTCTGGAAAGGAAAAAAATCAAGAAATGTGTTGATAGTAAAGGTTTTGAATACACACTTATGCTTTAAATAACTTGGTAAGACATCTAAAACTAGAGTTTTTCATAAAATCTCGATCTATAAATTTTTGGCAAAAATAAGGAATAAAGTTTCCTTTTTAGGAAAGTTAAGAACAATATCATGTTCATGCTACTTTTGTTGACAAATTTTGTTAAATATTGATACTTGGTGATGTTTTGTATTGAAATAATTTGAAAATAAGTTTTGTATAAATTTGGGGAAAAATCCATATTTCAAACAAAACTATGGAAATTTTTTTTTTATATATTTTGCTATGTATTAAAAGTTGTAGGTCCCTATCCGGTGGATGACGAACCTCAAACCTTGTTATACAAACCTACTAGCGAGTGCGGAATCCAAGCTAGCAAGCAAACCGAGTTAGTAGCAAGTAGAGAAACAAACACACTAGTTCACCGATTAACACAACTTGTATTAATGCAATGAGGGTTCGGTTACAAGCTCAATGTTTACAGAAATGTTCTATAAACTCTCAAAGTGTGTGAGTGTTTCGGACAGAATGCTCTCCTCTCAAAGTTTCTGTCTATCTTCTGTCTGTGTGTCTGTCTTCTGAACTCAACACATTGCATGGGTATATATACCCAAACACAGCAGGTCTGCTCGAAGGATCCGATAGATGGTCCGAAGGATCATCTATCGATGACAACATGTTCGAAAGAGGAGCATGGACCTCGAAGGATGATCCTTCGAGATCTAATATTCGAACCATATCTTTCGATGAGGTCGAAGGATCCACATTATCCTTCGACCTCTTATCCTTCGACACAGAACATCTTTCAACTGTTGACTAAGTCAAACCAGGAGGACGGTTGACTTTGTCAACTTACAGGACTGACCAGGACATCGTTTACATACAGACCGAATACAGACAAAGTACAGACACAAGTGCACCAACAAACTCCCCCTTGGCTGTAGCTTTGTCTTTATCTTCTATAGTTGTAGACTCGTCTCGAACTTCGACGGTCTTGGGTCTTCGAGTTCTCAAAACTCTGATGTCCTTCCAAGTCTTCAAAGTCGGAGGATCTTCAAAGTCTTCACGTCTTGAAAGCAGAGACTGTATCAACAAACTACCCGTATCATGTAGGAAGTGTGTTGACAAACTCCCCCTTAACATAAGCTCCCCCTTGAGTTATGCTCGTGAAAAGACTTTATCTTTATGAAGTGAGATCCTTGTGGTGTTGATGATGGCCAGCAGCAACTCGATCATATTCATCTTTTGAGCGCCTTCTCGTCGTGTCTTCATTCCAAAGCTTGTCATCGACTATGTTCTCCCAGCCTTTAGAATCTGCACATGCAAGAAATCTAAACGCGTAATGAGAACAACTGCTTGGAATATAGTATAAACAAATGACACACGAATGACCATGTCATATTCAAACACCGTCCGACAGTTTGAAAGTTTAATAAATTTATCAATTTTAAATTCTAACTTTCAAAACATGCAAATTTCGACCGTTTATGAAGATTTAGTCAGTTCGGTTTTCAGTCAGGTTTCAGGTAACGAAGACTCGAGCTCCAACATCGTACGATCGAAAATAAAGCAGAAATAAAATCTTTTTGGCTTTTATAAAGTTTATATTAAAACACAGATTTTAGGTGTGTTTTTGAAATTAAAAGACAACAATTTTAATATCCTTTGAGTGTTATCAAACGACATCACCGCTAATGTCGTGCTGATATGCACCAAAGGACGAAACTGTTTAAAAGAAACACAATAAAAGTTAAGCAGTAAATAAATATATACAAACATTTTTTTTTTTTTGCGAGTTTCGAGGGTAAGAGAATCATATCAGTGTACGGTCATGCCAAAACACTCTTGTTGTTCAGTTAGTTAACATTAAGATAAGCATCCTATAACAATTATCGGTATTGTTGTCCACTTAAGCTCAACTTATCAGATGTAATCATGTTTAGAGGATACGTTAAGGTATGATTTATACTTACCGACCGGTGTTCATCCACATCACGACACATTCCCGTATCAAGGTATGCACGAGGGTTCATCTTACCGGTGAGTATACCGATTATCATCTGTTTGACCGTATAAATTGTGAGATACTCACTTATTTTGAATTGAAAACAAGCCCTATGTGATATAATCACTTATTGAAGAGGAACTTGATTTTCGTATGCATGAGGGCACAGGTGCAAGTCCGTGAACAGGTCAGTACTTCCGTACAGCAGAGAGACGAACTTGACACCCGGATAAATGTGATATTTTATCACTTATTTGATTTGGACATGTGATTGTTTATCACTTATTGAGGTCGAATGCAGTATGTAATATGTACACGTATGTATAGTATCATGGAAGATCTAGACTTGCGTCCCCGTTATTTTTCGGTAAAAGATACAACCATGATACCCAGATGATAAGCAGCATAAAGACCGAATATCTCAGAACCTCGGCAATCTATCAAACGAAATTTCGGTACTAAGACCATATGCCAATGAATGGTTCCCACCTGGTCTTCAGTCGGTTTAAGATTTATATCACCCTGCACACTTTAAAATGATTGTGAGCCTACCGATACATCTTATATAGAGCTGCTTATCGTTTTTCATTTAGGGTTTAAAGAGGTTTGGATAGACCACTGATGTACTATCATTTTCTCTTTTGCTCGCCAGGAAACTCATTTTTGTTTTTCTATTGTTTTTGTGTTTTTGAAATTTTTCGATGTTTTTGGATTTTCTGATTTTTGGATTTACTCCCCCTAAAATCAATAAACTAAGGTAAATTTAAAACACAAAGGTATTTACAAAAATGATTTTCCGATGTTGGTTTTACTCTTGCTTGACCTTAATGCCGTTTACCAATAATAAGAAGTCAAATCTTGATTTGTCAAATGCTTTGGTAAATAAGTCGGCACGTTGGTCATCGGTGTGGACCTTAACAACATCGATTAGCCTTTTCTCAAAGCAATCACGTATGAAGTGATATTTGATTTCGATGTGTTTGGTCTTTGAATGCTGCACAGGATTTCTAGTGATATCTAAAGTAGCAGAATTATCAACGTAAATAGGAGTAGTTAGGAATTCAAAACCGTAGTCCCGCATTTGTTGTTGGATCCAAAGAACTTGGGAGCAACAACTTGAGGCAGCAATGTATTCAGCTTCGCATGTTGATGTAGCTACACACGTCTGCTTCTTGCACTGCCATGTGACTAGGCGATTTCCTAAGAACTGACATCCAGCCGTTGTGGATTTGCCGTCGATTTTGCATCCGCCAAAATCAGAATCACTGAAAGCTACCAATTCAAAGTTATTATCCCTAGGGTACCACAGACCGGTGTCAGGGTACGCCTTCAAATAACGAAAAATCCTTTTAACAGCAGCAAGATGTGAGGCCTTCGGGTTAACTTGATATCTAGCAAGCAGGCACGTTGGGTACATTATGTCTGGCCTTGATGCTGTGAGGTACATGAGAGATCCGATCATGGCGCGATAGATAGAAGGGCTAACAGCTTCTCCCTTCAAGTCTGGAGTAATTCCGTGATTAGTTGGCAATGGGGTACCAATGGGCGTTGCATCAGACATCTGGAACCGGCTTAAGATGTCACCAACATATTTAGTCTGATGGATGAATATCCCAGACTCCGTTTGTTGTACTTGTAGGCCCAAGAAGAAGGTCATTTCCCCCATAGCACTCATCTCGAATTTATCCTGCATAATGCGCTCGAATTCCCTACACAAGACATCATTAGTAGAACCAAAAATAATGTCATCAACGTATACCTGTACCAGAAGAAGATCTCCATCTTGTTCCTTGATGAAAAGAGTACAGTCGATAAGACCTCTACGAAAACCGTTCTCCAGCAGATAGTGTGATAAGGTTGCATACCAAGCTCGTGGTGCTTGATGAAGACCATAAAGAGCTTTGTTGAGCAACCAAACCCGATCGGGATGGATAGGATCTTCAAAACCTGGAGGCTGTTCGACGTACACCTCTTCTTCAACCACACCGTGTAAGAATGCACTTTTCACGTCCATCTGATAAACCTTGAATCCTTTGAAGGATGCATAGGCTAGAAAGATTCGAATTGCTTCGAGACGTGCAACAGGTGCATAGACTTCGTTGTAGTCGATCCCTTCAATCTGACGAAAACCCTGAACGACTAAACGTGCTTTGTTTCGGATAAGAACTCCGCGGTCATCCTTTTTGCATTTGAAAACCCAACGGGTACCAATCTTCTTGTAGCCAGCAGGTTTCTCTACGAGTTTCCAGACACCTAGCTTCTGGAATTGTTGCAGTTCTTCCTGCATTGCTTCAACCCAAGCGTTATCTTTCAAGGCTTCTTTCCACGTTCTTGGTTCTTCTTGTGAGACATAACACGCGAAGGACCAATCGTTTTGTTGCCCGGATTCTCGAATAGCTGCATACAAGCCTGCATTGTTGTTGTTTCGCAACATGTTTCTTGTTTGTACGCCACTTTGCACATTTCCAATGATGTTTTGTTGAGGATGGGTATTATGAATCCTTGTTTCTGGATTATCTGGAATTGGAACATTTATACCCAGGTTGTTAAGATTAAGATCAACAACCAATTCAAGACCCGGAATTGACGAAGAGGATGATGCAGTAGCCTCAGCTGTTCTATGGGCATCTACTGGAGGAGTACCCTCTGAAGTACCATGAACTGCTGTTGTTGGGGCTTCTTGATCTGCATCTAGAAATTCATCATCCTCTGAAGATTCGTTCAATTCGTTTGCATCATGAAAATCCTCATTGTTGAGAGTATTATTGTTCACCGAAGAAGATGGTTCTTGATTAACAAGAATTGGACGAACCACCGGTGAAACTGTTGCATTGTCACTCTCGAAAAACATCCTAGCCGCAGCATTTTCTTCAACGGCTTCAACATTGATCGAATTGAAGAAGTCATCATACTCAAACATCCAAGGTTGACCCGGATTTTTGACTGGCAAGGTGTGCCTTTGTACTCTGACCTCAGACCATTCCTCGACCCTTTTAGTCTCTAGATTCCAGACTCGTAAGTTAGGGGTGGCATACCCAAGAAAGTATCCATCAATTGCTCTTGCCCCAAACTTTCCATTAGGATCGATGATTGTGCATGGAGCTCCAAACGGTTCTAGATAAGACAAATCTGGTTTCCGTTTTTGAAGAAGCTCAAAGCAGGTCTTATTGTGTCTTTTGACTGTAAGGACTCTGTTCAATCTGTAACATGCAGAGGCCACAGCTTCAGTCCAGAATGGAATGGGTAACTGTGACTCCACTAACATTGTCCTAGCAGTCTCGATCAATGTGCGGTTCTTACGTTCAGCGACACCATTCTGTTGAGGAGTATAGGCTGCACTAAACTCATGAAGAATACCCTTTGAAGTGCAGAACTCCGCCATGGAATGATTTTTTAAATTCAGTACCATTGTCGCTACGTATCCGCCTAACCTTCAACTTATACAAATTCTCAATCTGAATGATCAAGTTTTTGATGATGCCAAAGGTTTCACTCTTGTGTGCCATGAACGCAACCCAAGAAAATCTTGAATAATCATCAGTAACCACGAGGCAGTATTGATCACCTCGAATACTCTTGTGCTTGACAGGACCGAACAAATCCATGTGCAAGCGTTCAAGAGGAACTGCCACCGTGTTGATCTTCTTTGTAGGGTGCTTCTTCTTTGTTTGCTTTCCTTTCTGGCACGAAACACAGACGTCTTGAAGATGGAAATTTTTGAGGGGAACACCATTCACCAATTCATTTGAAACCAAATGATTCATTTTGCGTAAGTGAATGTGACCCATTCGTCTGTGCCAAGAGATAGTGTCTTTTTCCGTGGCTTTTGAAACGAAACAAGTTGCTTGTGCAGACGTAGTAATAGCTTGGCTCATGTCAAGGACGTACAAATCATTTATCCTTGGAGCCGACAAGAGAATCCATTCTTTTGGAATTTTGAAGCCGGGTTTCAGCACATAACATCCATTAGCATCAAAGTGTACTGAAAATTTCTTGTCACAAATTTGAGAAACACTAAGAAGATTGTGATCAAGTTGTTGCACAAAATTGATCTTGTCAAAGCTGACAATCCCGTTAGATATCATTCCTTCACCTGTAATGTATCCACCTTTATCTCCAGCAAAAGCAACATAACCTCCTCTAATAGATTTAACGTCGTAGAGAAGCTTCATGTCGCCTGTCATGTGCCTGGATGCCCCACTATCAACAATCCAATGACTACTGATAGTTCCTCCTGAAGCACCCTGCACATGAACTCAAATGAATCAGTTGGAGATGGGGACCCAAGCCATTGTGGTCTTGGGTCTTCCATTTTCATCAATGACAATAACTTCTTGTCTTTGATGGTTGGTGAATTGTGATGGTCCCCCTGATTCAGTAACCGATTTAGGTTTCCATGTCTGTTTGGTTTCACCAGTGTTTTTCTTTAAAATTTTAACTTCTTGATGATTTGAAGTTTTAGAATTTTCTGGTTTTACATCAACAGATTGTTTTTGAACCACATCAGTTTTAATTGCTTTTTCAATCTTCTTGACCTGTTGACGTTTCTGTTTCTTTTCCCTTTCTTTTACAAGTCGGGGATCTTGTTTTGTGGAAACAGTTGGCTTACGGTCAGTCTTGCCACGGGGATCATCAACCTTTCCTTTTTGTTTATGAAGATATGGACAATTACGAATAATATGTCCAATGGTCCCACATTCAAAACATGATCTTCGTTCTACAAACCCCGAAGTATCATGTGATCGCTTAGCCGATGATGTTGAACTTTGTGAACCCGAGGTACTAGGCTTTGAACTGCTTGGTTCATTTCTTTTCTCGACAATAGTTTTCTTGACAAAATCTAAGTTAGATTGATTTTCAAACTTTTCAATTTTGTCTGTTCCCGTCGATTTCACAAAGTTAACATTTTTCTTCTTCTTTTGGTTCGGCTTCTTGTCAGCTTGAGCCGGTGTTTTACCTTTGGGTTTGGTGTGATTTTGCTGTGTTGGCACTGTTGGTAATTTCTTGTTACCAAATTGTTTTCGAATTTCAGCCTTTGGAATAGGAGGACACTGTGTAACTGTAACTTTAGGTCCTGCCTTTCCCAAGAACTTACTCGTCGAATTCTCAAAGACTTTGCAGATTAAGGATTGATTAACATTCTTAATGGGAAAATCTTTGTCTGAGTAAATTTTATCATCACCAACTAGAGTGTACAGCAAATTCACACTCTCCGGCTCTTTTGCAGAAGAGGACTCAGTTGCAACAGTCTTAGCGGGTTGCACAGGGGGATCACATAGAATGTGATTCTCAAGAGGTATGTCCTCATTTTTGACTACCGCATCAGACTTTGCTGGGACAGTATCATCAGATTCATCATCAGACGAATCAGCATCCTCAATCACAACTGGAGGATCTTGATTCTGTTCAGCACTCACAAATGTATCTGCTGACACATCTGAATCTGAGGATACTTCCTTTTGGTATCCGAGTCCTGCAGCAAACTCCTTAACATCTAGAGGCACAGAAGGTTCAAAGAAAACCCTGTCCTCTTCATCAGGCATGGCATCATAATTATGTCTCACTGGGGGTGGACACTTCTTGTACCCTATGCATGTGACATCTCTCTTTTCCTTCTGAACGTCAATGATGTGATCTAACACATAGCTAGAACTCAAATAACTGTCTAGCTTGAGTTGGATCGCATCACTTTCGGTTTTCACACAAGCCATCTCTTTTTGCATACTCTCAAGGCGAGATATATACAAATTAATATCAGTTTGTTTTCTTGAAACCATTTTAGTCAGTTCAGTTTTATCCTTCTTTAATGTTTCAATTACTGACTTAAATTCCTTTTCATGGTTTTCATAAAACATGTTGACTTCTGTGCATTTAGAGAGGTCCACAGTCAACTTCTGATTGTGGATGAATGTCACATCATATTTCTCTTGCAAGGCCTCATGCTTGCTTTGCAAGTCACACCAATCAGCACTCAAGGAACTATGTTTGTCTTGCAAGTCAAACAAACTAGCTTGTAAAGCATCATGTTTGGCTTGCAACTCAGACATGTTTCCTTCCAAATCAGCACACCTAGCATGCAATCTATCACATTCATCACAGTTAATAGCAGTGGGTTCATCGACACATACCTGACTTGATGAACCGTCGACATTAGCCATAAAGGCTGAATGGAGAGAAGACGAAGAGTAAGCAGCCTGATCCACCAGAGTAGATCTTCTTTGAGTTTCTGCTACAGCTTCCCCCAAGAGTTCATCAATGTCAATATCATCCGAAACATTAGATGTCTCACCCACATGATCATCACCAGAGTTGGATGATTCTTCATCAACACTCCTGCTGTATCCAGAGGAGTCTTCATCTTCAGACGATTCATCACCACTGGCAGAAGATTCTCCACCACTGGTGTGAACTAGCTCCTTCACAATCTGAGCAAAACATGCTGTTCCATCAGGAGCATCACCACCCAACTGGATTGACCAGTCACAACCTTCATCCACCTGAACTGCAAGTGCTCGGTTGGTTTGGTTGTTGACAGGCACCAATGTACGATCATTGTTTCTGTTCTGCTGGTTGCCTTGGTTTCTGAAGGGGTTTTGATTCCCGTGCTGGGCTGGCTTTGTGCACTCCCTTTTGAAGTGGCCCCGTTCACCACAGTTGAAGCACTTAACAGCCTGCTTATCGAACCCATACTTGGTGTCTCGCTTACTTTCCAAGCTGGTTCTGCCAGTACTTTCCATCCAATCCTTTGCTCTTCTCACAGCACTCGCAAAGGCCCACTTGATGTCCATCAAGTCCATCTCTTCCTTATCAATCTGCCTGTAATCTTCTTGTGTCAGATTAATGTTTCCAATCTGACCTTCTATCAACCCACAGTACGCGCTCACTACAGTGTTAAGCAGCTCCATGTGTTCCTTAGCTACTTCTACACTGATTTTAGAGAAGCTTGACGTGTCAAGCTGTACTGTACTTGACTTTGATTGTTGACCTGCAGCAGATGATGTTCCTCCATAACACGCATATTGTGGTTGTTGAGCAGGAGGAGGAGGAGGTGGTTGTATTGGATTTCCATACAGATCTGTGGTTGGAGGCGGCTTTACAGGAACTTGCACTGGATTGCCATACATATCCGTGCTTGTGACAAACGCCGTTTGAAGTGGAGCATGTGAACCGGCTTTTGCAGATGAAGAAGTGGAGGTGCCATAATACATCTCTGGATTCTGTGGCACTGCAACTCTCTTTGCCTTCAACGTTTCTTCCTGATCCTTGTTCTCCAGAAGCTGCACGAAATCGTTGATATTTGTAGTTTTCAACGTTCCGTTGTACTTCAAGATTTCCAGGAAGTTATTCCATTGAGGAGGCAATGCATCGGCAAACTTCTTTACCACCTCTGTTGGAGTCGTTGTGACTTCAAAGTTGGTCAGCTCAGTAAGTAGGTGATAGAAACGGCTTGTCATATCTCCCAAGGACTCCTTATCCATACATGTGAAGCCATCGAATTCTTTCTTCGGCAGATCTCGTCGTAGTTGACGTGTGGCTTCATTACCTACTCCTCTTGTCTTCAATGCATCCCACAGCTTCTTCGTAGTCTTGAAACTGACGAACTGATGATAAATATCCTTGCTCAGTGCTTGAGTGAGAATAGCGTATGCTTCTTTTCTAAGTCATACGTCTTCTTTTGATCATCAGGAAGATCGGCAAATGTAGCTGTCGAAGAAAGCAGCAACCTCGATAGTTTGATCGAATTCCGTAGTGAACCGCAACCACAACTCTGTATTTTGACCAAGAATGTACGTATGGAAACGGTCAACCCATCCCGGATATTCATTGAGATGCATCAACTTTGGAGGCCTGTTCAAACTACCGGTTTCACTTTCGCTTAGTAGAAGACTTTGAATACTCGGAGTTTGATTTGAAACAAACGCCCATTGACCAGCTGGAGTGGCATTTGTTTGTGAGGATGTAGATACCGGAGATTCGGCCCATGATGGAGATTGACTGGTATTCATGTATTTTCCACTGTCTGGAGCCGGATTTCCCACCAACTCGGATTCATGATAGATAAGCAAAATAAATGCTAAGTAAGAAATGATCCGAAGGATACACAGCCGAAGGATCCTGGTCGAAGGATCTGAAATCACAGAAACTTGTTAACAACAAACTGACCACAATCGAAAGATCAACTATTGTTCGAAGGATCAACAGTACTCGAAAGATTACTGTTGAGTCTCGAACAATGATTTCGAAAGATTCAAGAGCTCGAAGGATTCTCCTTTGAAAGATCCTTATCTTTCGAGCTAAATCCTTATCTTTCGGACACTGTCTTTCGAATAGATTCCTTTCTCGAAGGATATGATTCAGACTTCGAAGGATGGGGTCGAAGGATAGTAATCTTTCGAGCCTTCCTTAGTCGAAAGATGGTCTTTCGATGTCGAAAGATATCTTTCGAGACCTCTGACACAAACTGATCTGATGTGAAAGGTTGGTGAAAAGGTGACAGGTTGGTAAGTCAACTTTCGGCAAGATGGTATGTGCAGGCTGTCCTTTCACCACCAACTTTGAAAATTTTGCCAAAAATGAACAACCTTATCCACACAGTCCGGTGACCGGAATAGTTACCGGAGTATGCCGGAAATCACCAAAAACACTCAAAAACAAGTTTTTAAGTTACCCAACCCCACTTTAAACACTCCCGGTTAGTTTAGACACGTTTTTACTCAAAGAAAATGCAAGAACTAAGTAAAACAGGTGCAAAAACCAAGTGTTTCAACACACCAAAACTTGTAAAAACCCGGTTTTAAACAAGGTAAAGAGCCAAGCTCTGATACCACTTGTAGGTCCCTATCCGGTGGATGACGAACCTCAAACCTTGTTATACAAACCTACTAGCGAGTGCGGAATCCAAGCTAGCAAGCAAACCGAGTTAGTAGCAAGTAGAGAAACAAACACACTAGTTCACCGATTAACACAACTTGTATTAATGCAATGAGGGTTCGGTTACAAGCTCAATGTTTACAGAAATGTTCTATAAACTCTCAAAGTGTGTGAGTGTTTCGGACAGAATGCTCTCCTCTCAAAGTTTCTGTCTATCTTCTGTCTGTGTGTCTGTCTTCTGAACTCAACACATTGCATGGGTATATATACCCAAACACAGCAGGTCTGCTCGAAGGATCCGATAGATGGTCCGAAGGATCATCTATCGATGACAACATGTTCGAAAGAGGAGCATGGACCTCGAAGGATGATCCTTCGAGATCTAATATTCGAACCATATCTTTCGATGAGGTCGAAGGATCCACATTATCCTTCGACCCTCTTATCCTTCGACACAGAACATCTTTCAACTGTTGACTAAGTCAAACCAGGAGGACGGTTGACTTGGTCAACTTACAAGGACATCGTTCACATACAGACGAATACAGACAAAGTACAGACACAAGTGCACCAACAAACTCCCCCTTGGCTGTAGCTTTTCTTTATCTTCTATAGTTGAAGACTCGTCTCGAACTTCGACGGTCTTTGGTCTTCGAGTTACCAAAACTCTGATGTCCTTTCAAGTCTTCAATGTCGGAGGATCTTCAAAGTCTTCACGTCTTGAAAGCAGAGAGGTGTATCAACAAACTACCCGTATCATGTAGAAGTGTGTTGACAAACTCCCCCTTAATATAAGCTCCCCCTTGAGTTATGCTCGTGAAAAGACTTTATCTTTATGAGTGAGATCCTTTGGTGTTGATGATGGCCAACGGAACTCGATCATTTCATCACATTGAGCGCCTTCTCGTCGTGTCTTTCATTCCGAGCTTGTCATCACTATGTTCTCCCAGCCTTTAGAATCTGCACATGCAAGAAATCTAAACGCATAATGAGAACAACTGCTTGAATATAGTTAACATACACACATGACACACGAATGACCATGTCATAATCAAACACCGTCCGACAGTTTGAAAGTTTAACCCTAATGCTAAACCCTTAAAGCTAACCCTAAACATAAAGCTAACTTAAACGCTAATGCTAAACCCTAAATACTAATGCTAAACACTAAATAACACTTATTTTTCAATTTTAAACATGTATATACATATATATATAATTGACAATATACATATATATATAGTTAAAAAGATTAACAATATAACATGTGTATAAATCCCAAAAAAAAATTAAAAAAAATAATAAAAATTAAATTCTTAAAGAAAACCTGTGATTTTAAAAAAAAAAAAATTGCATTTTTTTACATTTTTTTTTCATTTTTTTGCTTAAGGAAAATGTGTGGTCGAATGCTTCTCAAGTTTCTCAAATAGCCTACTACTTCTCACATGATCCTTATCCTATATATATATATATAATAGTATATATTATATATATATATATTGGTTGCGTTTGTTAAACTTAACAACAAAAACTCTATAGGCAGTTTTTGACATTTCAGTATAATTTTGTGGAAATCAAATTTTTTTTATCGAACAACATTTATTTGGTATCATAAATTATAAAAGTGACGCACCAATACGGTACCGTGATGAAGTGCATCAATACCGACTGAACCACATCGGTGTTACATGTACCAAGGTTGTATTCAAATAGTGTATCTTTTTTGTATTATAAGCTATACGAGTGGTGGTACCGTAACGAACCTAACCGATTTCGATCGACGTCGGTATCGGTTCCGTATCATCGGAACCCGCACGGGTATTCATTCTATAGTTTTTTATTAACGTAACAAGGTTGATATCCTTTTGGGCATATCACATTTAATTTTCTGGTTTTCGTTTCGGCTGTTATAGCGAGTGCTAGTATTGTAACGAACTCAACCGAACCGATATTGCCGAATCCCCGCGCGCATCGTGTGGGAATCCAACCATTATTTCTTAATTAAGTTAATGAAATAGAAAGAGTGGTCCGTGTTGATTTATATCTTACATGCCAAGGAGAAAATTGGTTGATGTCCATCAATGCCTTGGGAAGTACACGTTCGGCCACTAACGATTTCAAAACCACCGATACCAAAACTGTAAGTGTCAGCCTTATCTGATAAACACCATATCGTACATATTCTGGTGCTGTGTAGCCCTAGTATTATAATGCAAGAATGTAATTAGGTGCAATATGAGAAATTACTTGAGCATATCTGTAAATAGACTTACAATGTCCAACAAACTTGGTGATTATTTGACTTTGCTCGGGTTGAAACCTTGCCATCCAAAATCTGCTATTTTTGGTGAAAATCATCATCAAGGAGAATGTTGCTTGATTTTATATCTCTGTGTAAAATTCTAACATGGGATTCCTTGTGTAGATGGGCGAGACCCCTAGCTATCCCTAAGATAATGTCTATCTTCTTTCCAGTTTAGGCTACCCTTTCCTTCACCTATAATGAATTTTATTTAGCAGTGCAAATCTAGAAAATTAAAAATATCTTGTGAATCTACATCAATTGTTAAAAGAAACATACCCCATAGAAACTTGTCAGGCTTCCATTTGGCAATTATTCCAGGACGAGAAGTAAATTGGAATCTCAATGCCCCACAGCCAAGGAGCCCGAGAAGAATTACGATGACAAATTTGACTTACAAGTAAGATTTCATTTGCGAATTCTACTTTTGCTCCAACATATCCGACTTTAAAGTTTCTTAACCGCTACAACTTTTTTGTTATCAAGAATTGCTATTAAATGATTAGGAAATGAGTAGCATTTCTACTTCTCAGCAGTTACTTAAATTTCTTAATGATCTGGTTTTGAAAGAATAATGCATACTTTCAGATCTTTTTTACTAATAGGTCGCATTTTATCTTTATATCAGTATATTATTGCTGTTATTTGTAACGGATCATATTTTAGCATTACCTTGAATTCCTCACAAAAACCCAACTTTTGCATATAATATGTTGATTGTTGGATCGTGGTGTTTTCTATGAGGATAAGGTACATTCGGTAGATAGGAAAAGCTAGTTGGAGATCTTATTAGTAAGAAGATCTTATGAAAACGAGAGCAAGAACCTTACCTATTATAATCCACTATAACCAAGCCTAATGGTAAGGGCTGGAAGGGTGGGATGTGATTGGGCAAGCCTTGCTTCTATCCCGATGGATAGAAGTTGTTCTAATGAGAGAACCCTAGCTCCAAAACTATATCACACATAACAGCATAAAAACATACTTAGGCACATAAACTACTCAAAACACAACAGACAAACATAGTGTACTAAATTTATCTTGGTAAACTACCAGAAACAAAAAACATATAAATAGTGACATATGACACCTCATATAGACACACATGCAAGTAAGTAATAACACTCATGCCACCAAAAATAAACTAAAACGCCAAGCTCATAAGACAAGAATTTAATACAAAACCAGATTATTCTCTTAAAAGTCCCTAACTTTAATCTTACGCCTACACGAATTCCTATCCATAGAGAGGTGAAAGTATAACAAATCTTGCCTAATCCTCTTAATCCCTAGTTATAGATTAGGGCTGCCTCTACTCACCCTTTTCTTCACAATGAGAGTTTCACGTTCTAACTATTGTGTTATTGAGTTTTCATGGTTTAACTGTTGTCGCTTTGTGTTTCCTCCTGACATGCCATAACAATATAAATTATCTCTCCCTTATCTTATCTTATCTAATGTTCTAGCCATCCTAATCTTTCCTTAAAAACTCATTCCTTATCATGTCCATACTAGTATGCTCACACATCCACCTTAGTATCCTTTTATTACTGCCTCATTTCCCTATAAACGTCACATCTGATCTTGAAATTGTCACTAAAATTGAACATGTAAATACACTGCCACCAGAATTTCCATTTAAGTTTATTTATGTAAAACAAGAAACCTATTTCATAATTTTAATAGATATGATAGTCTTCGAGTGGAAAGTCACAAGTCATATCAAAATATCCTTTTCTATCCATGAATCAATACCCACGTATAGTTAAATGGTAATTAGTTT